>NC_059125.1:16753001-17055729 GCF_020740685.1 Jaculus jaculus | reverse complement strand
AAAATAAGGACATTCCACAACAAAAAATAAAACAGGCTTAAAGAATGTGTGAACACTAAACCAACTCTACAGAAAACACCTGAAAGGATCCTCCATGCTGAAGAGAATGAAAAGCGCACATGTAATGATACAGGAAAAAATAAACCATACTCAAGTGATAGTTAATACATTAGAGTAAAATAAAAACAGAAAGAACTACAAAACAAGAAGAATGGCAAAAATAAATACACACCATTCAATAAAGACTCTTAATAACAATGGCCTCAATGCCCAAACTAAACAACACAGGTTCATAGACTGGGTTGAAGAGTGGGATCTTTCTATTTATTGCCTCCAAGATACTCACCTTTCCATAAAATATGGACATTATCTTAGGGTGAAAATATGGAAAATGTTATCTCAAGCAAATGGTCCCAGAAAACAAGCAATGTCACTATCTTATTATCTGGCAGGATAGACTTCAAATCAGTTAGGAAAGATAAAGAAGGTCTCTTTATATTAATTAAAGGATACTCTGACAGGATGACATTATAATTCTCAACATATATGGACCTAACATGGAGGCTTCCAATTTCTTCAAACAAACGGTATTAGAATTAAGGTTACAGATAACACCAAACACAGTTGTAGTAGGTGACTTCAATACGCCCACCCTCATCAATTGACAGACAGGTCATTCCAGCCAAAAAATAAATTAATTAATAAACAGAGAAATATCTGTATAAATAAAAAGTAATAGAACAAATGGACCTAACACCCATCTACAGAACATTTCATCCAAATGCTGCAGAATACACATTCCTTTCAGAGAACATGGAACATTCTCTAACATAGGCCATATTTTATTACACAAAGAAAATTTTAACAAATACAAGAAAGTTGCAATTAGTCTTTGCACTCTCTCATCACAATGGCTTAAACTATAAATGAACAGTAAGAAAAACTATAGAGCATAAAGCTATAATACACTGAAACTAAATAATACAATACTGAATGATGAATAAGTCAATGAAGAAACCAAGAAGAAAATCAAAAAAAAATCATAGAATCAGATAATGAGAACAAAATATCACAAAACCATTTGAAGACAATGAAGTTTCCCTTGGAGGAAAATTTGTAGCTTTAAGTGTCTATGTTAAGAAATTAGAAAGGTCACAATTAAACAACTTAATGCTTATCCTTAAGGCCTTGGAAAAAGAACAAACCAAAAATCAGTAGATGGGAAGAAATAATAATGGCTAGGGAAGAAATTTATGAAAAGAAACGAAAAAAAAAAAAAAACCCAATGCAAAGAATCAATGAAACAATCTGACCCAAAGAAAGAAAGAAGAAACACAATCTAATAAAATTATAGATGAAAAAGGCACTATTACAGCATATACCAAAGAAATTCAGAAAATCATAAGGACATACTTTAAGAACATATATTCCTCTAAGTTTGAAAGTCTGAAAAAATGTATTATTTCCCTGATTTATATGACCTACTAAAATTAAATCAAGATGAGATTAACCACTTCAATAAACCTTTAACAAGCAGAGATCCAAGCAGTTATAAAAATATTCCCAAACTAAAAAAAAAAAGAAATCAACATCCATTCATGGTAAAAGTAATACAGAAACTGGGAATAGAAGGAACATATCTCAAAATAATAAAAGCTATTTATAACAAGCCTACAGCCAATATATTACTAAATTGGGAAAAACTTGAAGCTTTTCCACCAAATTAAGGAACAAAACAAGGGTACCCACTGTCCCAATTTTATTTTGTATAGTACTAGAAGCCTTAGCCATAGCGATAAGGCAAGAGACACACATAAAAGGGATACAAAATTGAAAGGAAGAGATCAAATTATCATTATTTGCAGATGACATAATTCTATACATATGGGTTCCTAAAGACTCTACCAGCAAACTGTTAGAGCTGAAAAACACTTTTAGCAATGTATCAGGAAACAAAATAAACACATACAAATCAGTAGCATTCCTATAAGCCAACAACAAACAGCCTGAGATTGAAATTAGGGAATCAACTACATTCACAATTGCATGAATTTGAATAAACTTGGAATAAATCTAACCAAGGAGGTGAAGGATCTCTACAATGAAAATTTTAAAACACTCAATACAGAAATTGCAGAAGACTCTAAGAAATGGAAAGATATCCCACGTTCTTGGATTGGAAGAATCAATATTGTGAAAATGGCAATCTTACCAAAAGCAATGCACCCCAATTATTTAATGCAATCATCCTCATCAAAATTCCAAAGGTATTCTTCATGGAAATAAAAAAAATACAAAATTCATTTCGAAGCACAAAAGCCCTTAAATATCCAAAACAATTCTGAGCAACAAAAATAAAGCTGGTGATATCACCATACATACCTGATTTTAAACTATATTGCAGAACCTTAGTAAGAAAAAATAGCATGGTACTGGCACAAAAACAGACTTGTAGATCAATGGAACAGAATAGAGGACCCAGATGTATGTCCAGACACCTTATCTTCGACAATAAGGCCAAAAATACTCATTGGAGGAAAGTCAGCCTCTTCAAGAAATGGATTTGAGAAAACTGGAGAGCTATATGTAGAAGGATGAAAATAGATCATTATCTATATCCATTATAATGATTAAATCCAAATGGATCAAAAACCTTAATATCAGATCTGAAACTACTAGAGGAAAGATAGGGGAAACCCTTCAACATATTGGCATATGCCGTGACTTTCTGAATATAACTCCAGTTGCTCAGGAAATAAAATCACAACGCAGCCAGTAGGACATCATGAAATTACAAAGCTTTTTACAGCAAATGACACTGTGAATAGAGCATAGAGGCAACCTATAGAATGGGAGAAAATCTTTGCCAGCTGTACATCTGATAGAGCACTAATTTTCAGGAAATACAAAGAACTCAAAAAACTAAATAATAGGAAATCAAACAACCCAGTTTAAAAATGGGCTATGGAACTAAATAGAGAGTTATCAAAAGAAGAAATACAGATGGCCTATAAACATCTAAAAAAATGTTCTACATTCTTATCCATCTGGGAAATGCAAATTAAAACTACTTTGAGATTCCATCTCACTCCTGTAAAAATGGCTATTATCAAGAAAACAAATGACAAAAAATGCTGGTGAGGATGTTGAAAAAGAACCCTTCTACATGGTTGGTGAGAATATAATCTGGTACAGCCATTGTAGAAATCAGTGTGGTGGTTGCTGAGACAGCTAAAAATAGATTTATCATATGACCCAGCTATACCACTCCTAGGCATATATACTAAGTACTGGTCACCCTACCTTAGAGATACTTGCACATCCATGTTTATTGCCACTTTATTCACAATAATTATGAAATGGAATCATCCTAGATGTCCCTCAACTGATGAGTGGATAATGAACATGTGGTACATTTATACAATGAAGTTCTACTCAGCAGTAAAGAAAACTGAATTTATGGAACTTGCAGGGAATTGGATGGACCTGGAGAGGATTATACTTAGTGTTGTAACCCAGGCCCAGAAAGCCAAACATCACATGTTCTCTCTCATATGTGGATCCTAGCTACACAGTTTTGGGCTTGTATGAGTTGGAATAAAACTCAGTAGCAGAGACTGGTGAGTTAGAAAGGAGCTATAAGAGAGTGAGGAGAGGGGAGGACTTAATTGGATGGTATTTTATATATGTAAGTAGAAGAACAAATTACTTGGGGTGGATAGGCCTAAATGAAGTCAGAGGAAGAGACTGAGTTAAGGAAGCAGGTGGTTAATCAAAATTTAAGAGTATATGAATATGGAAACCTACTTTTTTGGACCATGGCACACCCAGAATCCATAGATTGTTAATAGAAAATTTTCAGTGTCAGAGATAGGATGCCCTCCAGTGAGTTGTTGGCCAGGGTTGTCCCTGATGCCCCCCAAAACATTACAGGCCATTGCCAAAGCTCTTGGTTTCCCACCAGGAATAGATGGTAAGATCCTATTGCTGAAGACTCCACATGCTTGGGTTGCAAGGTTACTGAGAAATCCTGCTGGAGCTGAGCTGAAAATCTCCTGCTTGTAGACCAGCTGACAGAAAGCTGGAAAAACTACACTGCATGCAGCTCCACAGCAGAGAGTGAATTCAGCAGTGGAAATAAACAACAATGGGCACTACAAGCCTTAAGTTTGACCAGCTAGACCAAATGAGCCAATGAGTGCAATAGTGGCATGTCTGTTATGGGAGAATCCGTCTGCATGTAATTGGACTGGAGGCCTGGTCCATGGGAGGAAATACATCCCTAATACTAAAAAACTTGTGATAAGGTAAGTCATGAGTCATAGGTGTTTAAGGCCTCAGGGTATCTGACTAAATTCATTAATTTTGCTCACTAAACTGGATGGTAAGTACTTCTCTTAATGTCCATACCCATATGTTATGCTGTTTTCACTTTTGGATAGAGAAGCATCTCTTTTCTGATGGCAGTGACCTCTGGGATGACTCAAAAGTCACCATAGTACTGAAAAGAAGTGACAGAGGAGTGCTCAACACTGAAACTTTTCTATTACACCTTCCAAGGCTCAGGGTACATTGTGGAAGAGGTGGCAGAACCAATGTAAAAGCCAAAGGAAGGGTGGGACTCCTTATAATGTACTTCTCCAGACACAGAATGGCCTGGATATCCATGTCTTCACAGTGCCTGGAACTACTTACACAAGGGGCCCTAATAATAGGAGGGAAATATAATGACATTCAAATAAAAGTGATAATGGTTGAGAGGGGTAGGGGAAATGATGAAGAGTGGAGTGTGAAGGGGAAGTGAGGGAGCAGGGAATTATCATGGTTTATTTTCTATAATTATGGAAGTCATCAATAAAAAAGAAAAGAAGAGGAGGAGAAGGAGAAGGAGCAGGAGGAGGAGGAGAAAGAGACTTGAGTAAAAAGGAAAACAGAAAATGAGGAAATGAGGACTTATCCTGCCATTGACCTCCTGGTGGTGATGGACAGTGTGTGCAAAATATACTTACTCCCTGTTTTACTAAGGCTGAGCTTTTTCTAGCAGAGCTTGTTCAAATTCTTGTTAAATAGTGATTCAATTTTCATCATGTACTAGCAATCTAGTCTCTTATGAGGTTCTGAGCTTGGTATAAGTTATATTTATAAACAGATTACCATGGTCACCTCTGCTGAATTGTGTTTGTGTTTTTGCTTAGACTTTTGTGTTGTAGCTGAATATTCATTTACCTTTCCTCTGTTAGGCTTGATTTTCTGTGTTAAAGATTCATTTGATTTTGGTAATTTGGAGAAAATACCAATATCATGTCCTCTTTCTCCTCATCCTCCTCTTCGTTTCATTTACAATGTTTCCTTTTCTATATTAGAACTACTGCATTTGTTACTTTTGATGGAGGAAACATGTCACATAGATTTGAAACCTGAAAAGACAATCTAAATTCATTGTTTTATTTTGTTTTTTATTATTTATTTACTTTGAGAGCAATAGACAGAGAGAGAAAGAGGCAGATAGGTAAAGAGGGAATGGGCACACCAGGGCCTCCAGTCACTGAAAACAAACTCAGATGCATGCACCACATTGTGCATCTGGCTGACGAGGGTCCTGGGGAATCGAGCCCTTAACTGCTCCAGCCCCTAAATTCAATGATTTTAAAATGACCATTTATCATTATATTCCCCTAAGTATTAGTTGGTTAAGGTTAAACCCACTTAAATGACTTTGTAGTCATGATTCTTTATGTATATTTAATGGGAGACCTATCTTTAATCTGGAAGCCAAAAAGTTGCTTTTTTTTTAAGATGACATTCATGTGTCTTGAATTCATGGACTTTGAATCATCTAAAACGGTTTGATTCCAACAGATATAATTGATGGTTCCCTCAGTTTGGGTCATTAAAGAAGCAGACAAGGGGACTTCTGGTTAAGATGGTGGTGTAAGTACCACACCAAAGTAGCCTAGGGGGAAAAACACCAAAAAAACCCCCAAAACAAAACAGCAAAATACACACTTTTACTAAAAAGTGAGGTGTATAGGCAATTGAAACAGAAGCAGAGAAGTAGGAGCAGAAGCTGCTCCGGCGGGTTGGGTCTGCACTCGAGACCACAGTGGTGGTGTGCCCACCAGGCTTGGCTTGAGCAGCAGGAAAAGCCAGGCAAGGGGATTTTCCACTCACACTGGAGCTCTCCGCAAACTCAAGAAATATGAAGGGAGTATGGCAGTGAACAACAGAGGAGCAGATAACAAGGTAGAAGAACACGTGGAACAGTGGGCGAACTAGAGCAGCATAGGCTCCCTCCCCTTCCCTGCTGCCAATGACCAGCAATCAGGAACAGAGCAGTGGCCCAGCGACCGGCCATGCCTACTTGAACTGACAGAGCACCAAAAAGGGACACAGTCAAGAGCACAGTTGAGACCAAAATCATCCCAAAAAGTAACTGCAATTACACCAGGTCAGTACCCATCTAATAAACCTGGTAAATATGCCTGAACCAGATGTGCTAATTGCACCTTCCATATCATGATCTATTATATGTTAAATCGGATGGATGGTCAAATTTGCCATTCTTAAATAAGCTGTATTTTGGGCTTGTTATTTGTTGTTTCTTGAATTATAGTGGCTTCATTTACTCTTCTGTTATACTTTAAGGAAGGGTCCCACCTGGTCACCAGCTGACTTGGAAACTTCTACAAACCAGAAATCTTAACTTCCTTATTGTCAGGACTAAGGGAATGGGTGAGGCACCACACAGCCTAAGGGACAGACAGAGGATGTGGCTGTCAGAAGACCTACTCTTGAATAAAGGCTTTGTGCTGTTTTTCTTTGAATGTGTACATTGTTTAGTTAAATTTTAGAATCTGCCTGTATTTTGCTCCACTTAGTCTACTTGAATACTCTTATAGCAGGTAAACCCAACACCTAGAGTCACTTTTATAGATACTCTGAGAGTCTTCAGAGCCACACCTAGCACCTTAAGCTCCTACCATGAAGATATATAACATCAGATTGAGTGAGAAATCTCATAATACCCAGCTAACTGGAAACTCCAATCATTAAACAATCCAAGATGCAAAAATATATACATTATAACACAAGAAACACCAAAAAATCAAGACAATATAAATCCACCAAAAAGTATTAATGCATCAGAAATGACCTTCAGTGAGAACGAGATAGAGGAAACGCCTGAGAAAGATTTTAAAAGAATGATTATAAATATGTTCAAAGAACTCAAAGAAGAAATCAAAGGAAGCAAAGAAGACATAGGACACCAATTTAATGAAATAAAGAGATCAATATACTAGATATAAATAAGGAAATAGAAATAATAAAGAAAAATGAGTTAGAATTACTAGCAATAAAGAATACATTTAATTAAATAAAAAACACTGTAGAAAATCTCACCAGTAAAATGGATGAAGGAGAGAACAGAATATCTAAGCTAGAAGACCAGGTGGCTGATCTAATACAGTCCAACAAAGAGAAAGAAAAACTTATAGAAAAGTATGAGTGGGAATTTTAAGATACTCAAGACACTATGAAAAGATCAAACATAAGAATTCAGAGCATAGTAGGAGAAGAATTTCACTCCAAAGACATAGTTGGCATCTTCAACAAAATCATAGAAGAAAACTTCCCCCAAATTGGGTAAGAGGTGCCAGTGCAGATACAGGAATCCTTTAGAACATCAGCCAGACAAAACATGGAAATAACCTCACCTTGCCATATTATAATCAAACTACCAAACATACAAACCAAAGAAAAAAATATTGAAAACAGTCAGAGAGAAAAATCAAGTTACCTACAAAGGCAAGCCTATCAGGATAACAGCAGATTAGTCAACACAAACATTAAAAGCCAGAAGGGCATGGAGTGATATAGTAAAAGTTCAACAACTGTCAACCAAGGTTACTTTACCCTGCAAAGCTATCCATTCAAACAGATGGAGAAATAAGGACATTCCACAAAGAAAGCAGGCTAAAGGAGTATTTGAAGCCAAATTCAACCCTACAGAAAATACTTGAAAGAATCCTCCATGCTGAAGAAAAAGAAAAGCACACATATAAGAAACCTGGAAAAAACAAAAAATACTCAAATATTAGTTAACACAAAAGAGCAAAGGTAAAACCGGAAGAACTACAAAAAATGCAAAAATGAACACACACCTTTCAATAATATCTTTTAATATCAATGGCCTGAATGCACCAAACAAAAGACAAAGTTTTGCAGACTGGGTTAAAAAGCAGGATCCTTCAATTTGTTGCCTCCAAGAAACCCACCTTTCTACAAAGGATGGATACTATATTAGGGTAAAAGGTTGGAAAACAGTTTTTCAAGCAAATGGACCTAGAAAACAAGCAGGGGTTGCTATCCTAATATCTGACAATGTAGACTTCAGTCCAACATTAGTTAAGAAAGATAAGGAAGGCTACTTTATATTGATTAAAGGCAACCTCCAACAGGAGGGCATTACAATTCTAAACATATATGCACCTAACGTGGGGGCCCCCAAATTTATCAAACAAACACTATTAGAACTAAGGACACAGATAACACCAAACACAGTAGTAGTGGGTGACTTCAACACCCCACTCATCAATTGACAGGTCATCCTAGGAAAAAATAAACAAAGAGGTATCTGGACAAAATGAGGTCATAGAAGGAATGGACCTAACAGATATCTACAGGACAGTTCATCCAAATGCTGCAGAATATACATTCTTTTCAGCAGCACATGGAACATTCTCTAAAACAGACCATATATTAGGACAGAAAGCAAAGCTTAACAAATACAGGAAAATTGAAATAATCCCTTGCATTCTATCTGACCACAATGTACTCAAACTACAATTCAATAGCCTTTCTTGCTATTGATTTGTAGTTTGATTTCATTGTGGTCAGATAGAAATATATCTTAAAGATATAAATTTACCTAAAATTTATAGCTTTCAGTGCCTATATTAAGTAATTAAAAAGGTTGCAAATAAATGACCTAATGCTTCACCTTAAAGCCTTGGAAAAAGAAGAATAAGGCAAATCCAAAATCAGCAGATAGGAAGAAATAATAATATTAGGGTAGAAATTAATGAAATTGAAACAAAAAAAAAATCCAAAGAATCAATGAAACAAAATGTTGGTTCTGGGCTGGAGAGATGGCTTAGAGG
Organism: Jaculus jaculus; assembly: GCF_020740685.1. Classification (NCBI taxonomy): domain Eukaryota; kingdom Metazoa; phylum Chordata; class Mammalia; order Rodentia; family Dipodidae; genus Jaculus; species Jaculus jaculus. The sequence goes on along the minus strand of NC_059125.1, from coordinate 17,046,568 downwards.
TTAATCACTTTCCTATGAAGCCTAACGTCCCAGGTTCAATGCTCAATTCCCCAGGATCCACGTTAGCCAGATGCACAAGGGGGAGCACGCATCTGGAGTTCGTTAGCAGTGGCTGGAAGCCCTGGCACGCCCATTCTCTCTCTCTTTCTGTCTCTTTCTGTCACACTCAAATAAATAAATAAAAATGAACAAAAATTTTTTTTTTAAGTTGGTTCTTTGAAAGGATAAACAAGATTGATAAACCCTTAGCAAATCTGACCAAAAGAAAGAGAGAAGAGACACAAATTAATAAAAGTAGAGATTAAAAATGTAACATCACAGCAAAGAAATTAAAAAAAAAAACTCATAGGGACATACTATAAATGCATATACTCCACAACATATGAAAATCTGAAAGAAATGGATGATTTCCTTGATTTATATGATCCACCTAAAATAAATCAAGATGAGATTAATCACTTAAATACACCTATAAGAAGCATGGAGATCCAAACAGGTATCAAAAATATCCCATCTGAAAAAAGCCCAGGCCCAGATGGATTCACTGCTGAATTTTACCAGATCATCAGGGAATAGCTAATACCACTGCTTCTTAAGATTTTCCATAAAACAGAAAAAGAAGGAATTCTATCAAACTCCTTCTATTAAACTAGCATCACCCTGATACCAAAACCAGACAAAGATAGAACCGGAAAAAAAAAAAAAAAAAGAAAATTACAGCTCAATCTCCCTCATGAACATACATGCAAAAATTCTCAACAAAATATTGGCAAACAGAATACAAGAATATATCAGAAAGATCATTCACCCTGACCAAGTAGGCTTTATCCCAGAGATGCAGGGATGGTGCAATATATGCAAATCTATAAATCTATAAATGCAATACATTATATAAATGGATTGAAGGACAAAAATCACATAATCATCTCATTAGACACAGAGAAAGCATTTGACATAATCCAACATCCCTTCATGATAAAAGTCCTACAGAGACTGGGAATAGAAGGAATGTATCTCAATATAATAAAGGCTATTTATGACAAGCCTACAGCCAACATATTACTAAATGGGGAAAGAGTAGAAGCTTTTCCACTAAAATCAGGAACAAGACAAGGGTGTCCAGTGTCCCCACTTTTATTTAATATTGTACTGGAAGCGTTAGCCATAGCAATAAGGCAAGAGACACACATAAAAGGGATACAAATTGGAAAGGAAGAGATCAAGTTATCATTATTTTTAGATGACATGATTCTATATATAAAGGACCCTAAAGACTCTACTAGCAAATGGTTAGAGCTGATAAACACCTACAGCCATGTAGCAGGATACAAAATAAATACACAAAAATCAGTAGCCTTCATATATGCTAACAACAAACACACAGAAGATGAAATCAGAGAATCACTCCCATTCACAATTGCATCAAAAAAAAAAAAAAATAAAGTACCTTGGAATAAACCTAACCAAGGAAGTAAAGGATCTCTACAATGAAAAATTTAAAACACTCAAGTGAGAAATTACAGAAGACATTAGGATGTGGAAAAACATCCCTTGTTCCTGGATTGGAAGAATCAATATTATGAAATGGCAATCTTACCAAAAGCAATCTATACATTTGATGCTATCTCCATCAAAATTCCAAAGGCATTCTTCATGGAAATAGAAAATCCAATTCAAAAGTTCATTTGGAATCAAAAAACCTCGAATATCTAAAATAATACTGAGCAACAAAAATAAGGCTGGTGGTATCACCATACCTGATTTTAACCTATACAACAGAGTCATAGTAACAAAAACAGCATGGTACTGGCACAAAAGCAGACATGTAGATCAATGGAACAGAACAGAGGTCCCAGATGTAAGTCCAAGTATCTATAGCCACCTGATATTTGATAAAAATGCCAAAAATACTCATTGGAGAAAAGACAGCCTCTACAGCAAATGGTGTTGGGAAAACTGGATATGTATCTGTAGAAGGATGAAAATAGCTCTACATGCACAAGAATTAAGTCCAAATGGATTAAAGACCTTACCATCAGACCTGAAACTTTGAAACTGCTAGAGGAAAAAGTAAAGGAAACCCTTCAACATATTGGTCTTGGCAAAGATTTCCTGAATACAACCCCAATTGCTCAGGCAATAAAACCACAGATTAACCACTGGGGCCTCGTGAAATTACAAAGATTTTTTTTTTTTTTACTGCAAAGGACACTGTGAATAAAGCAAAGAGGCAACCTACAGAATGGGAAAAAATTGTGGAAATCAGTGTGGATGTTCCTAAAACAACTAAAGATTGATCTACCATATGACCCAGCTATAGCACTCCTAGGCATATATCCTAAGGACTCATCTCATTTCCTTAGAAGTATGTGCTTAACCATGTTTATTGCTGCTCAATTTATAATAGCTGGGAAATGGAACCATCCTAGATGTCCCTGAACTGATGAGTGGATAATGAAGATATGGCACATTTAAACAATTGAGTTCTACTCAGCAGTAAAGAAAAATGAAACTATGAAATTTGCAGGAAAAGGGATGGATCTGGAAAGGATTATACTAAATTAGGTAACCCAGGTCCAGAAAACCAAGTGCCACATGTTCTCTCTCATATGTGGATCCTAGCTACAGATGATTAGGCTTTGGCATGAGAAGGAAAAATCTCAGTAGCAGAAACCAATAAGCTAAAAAAGAGATACAAAGGGAAGAGAAGGGAAGGGAGGAGGGTACTTAATAAGTTGGTATTGTATATATGTAAGTAGAAGAATAGATTATCATGAGTGAAAAGGCCCAAAGTGAGCTCAGGGGAGGAGATTGAGTAAAGGAAAGGTGGAGGGAGGGCTAATCAAAATCTAAGAGGATATAAATAAATCATATGGAATCCTCCAGTTATGGACAATGGAACACTTAGGAACCATAGATCATTGCTAGAAAATTTTCAGTGCCAGGGATGGGATACCTCCAGTGAGTTGTTGGCCAGGGAGGTCCCTGATGCACCCAAAACATTGTAGGCCCTTGGCTTCCCACTAGGAATTGATGGTAGGACCCTATTCCTGAAGACTCCACATACTTGGGCTGCAAGGCCACTTTGAAATCCTGCTTGAACTGAGCTGATAACTTCCTTCATGTAGACCAGCTGACAGAAAGCTGGAAGAAGCCATTCTGCATGCAGCTCAATGGGAGAAAGAGGTACCACCAGTGAAGATACTCGACAATGGACACTGCAATCCTTATAATTGGCCAGCCAGGCCAAATGAGCCAATGGGTACAATAGTGGCATGTCTGTCATGGTGGAAACCAACTGCCCTCCAATTGGACTGGAGGCCTGCTCCATAGGAAGGAACACATCCCTGATACTGTAAACTCAAAACAAGGGTAGTCATGAGCCCTACGGGTGTAACATCTGCTGATGTCTGGATAAGTGTATATGCTATGCTTATCAAATTTCCCAGTAAGCATTTGTCTTAATATTCATACCCTTATATTAATGCTACTCACCCTTTGGGAAGAGAATCTTCTTTTTTCAGATGGCAGTGACCTTGGAACGACTCACATGGTATCATGATGCTGGAAAGAAGTGACTAGAGTACAGAGTAACATCTCAATCACATCTTCCAAGGCTCAGAGTCTAATGCCGAAGAGGTGGTGGAAAGAATGTAAGAGCCAAAGGAAGGGTAGGACTCCTTACAACGTGCTCCCTTCAGACATAAAATGGCCTTGATATCCATTACCTCATAGTGCCTGACACTACCTACACAAGACCATTATAATAGGAGGAAAAGATCATGGCATCAAAATAAAAGAGAGACTTATTGAGATAGGGAGGGGATATGATGGAGAATGGAATTTCAAAGGGGACAAGGGGGGAGGAGGGTATTACCATGGATGCTTTTTATAATCATGGAAAATGTTTAAAAAATTGAGAAAAAATAAAATAAAATTAAATTCAAAAAAGAAAAGAAAATACTTTCAATCAAACATAGCACAAAAACTGTTGTAGTTAGTATCTGTAGGGCACAATCATTTTACTTAATAAGCCAACTCTTGAAAAATCAAAAAGATTACATTTAAATAAAAAGAAGCAGACAAGATGGTTTGAACATGCATTAGATTTACTGAAAACAATATTTCTAAAGGACAAAGGAAATTAACATAGTATTAATGGGGAGAAACTTTGGGAGAGTCATAGTTCCTGAGCACACATGACTATTACATAACCCCATGCTGCCTAAAGATGGCCTGGCTCTTGCATGCACACTGTGCTCAGTCCCTACCTTATAATATTCTTGCTGAGTTTGACTTTTGCACAAATTCTGAGTTCAATTTAATGTATGTGTCAGCTGTAGGCTCTGAGATAATTACTGGTCTCCTTATACATTCTCTCCTGAAGGGAAATTTGAGTGACAAACATAATGACTGCTACCAATGATCTTTCCAGAAAATGAACATTAGACTTTTTAAAAAATCAAACAAGTACAAACACATTTAGTTTGTACGTCTGCATTATCTAAATTACAAGCATCCAATTCTTGATTAATATAAGATAAATTTATTTTTGGACAGTCACTGAATTAATGTTTTACTTTTATTTTAGCACATAGACATATTGATAATTATGGTAATTTTCTTACAATTTTTCTTTTCCCTTCTTCCTCTTTGCCCCTTTTTCCCCATCTCCCCTTGTAAACTCCTCCATAGTCATTCTCCTTTCATGTCACATGTTACCTTTTTTCCTTCTAATTCTATTGTCTTGCAAATCTCCTAATTTACTTTTTTGTTGTTGTGGTGGTGGTGGTGGTTTTGTTTTTCAAAGTAGGGGTTTACTCTAGTCCAGGCTGACCTGGAATTCCCTATGTAGTCTGAGGGTGACCTTGAACTCACAGCAATCCTCCTACCTCTGCCTCCTGAATGCTGGGATTAAAGGTGTGTGCCACCAAATCCAGCTTCCTAATTTAACTTTTATTTATAGTTGAATAAATTTCTATTTTCTGGGGCTGGAGAGATGGCTCAACTGTTAAGGTGCTTGCATGCAAAGCCTAAAGACCTGAGTTTGATTCCTCAGTACCCATGTGAATTCAGATGCACAAAGTAGTACATGAGTCTGGAGTTCATTTGCAGTGGTTGGAGGCCCTGACATGCCCATTCTCTCTGCATGGAAATAATAAAATATATTACAAATTATATTTTGTAAATGTCCCATAGTTTCATTATTGATTCTTCAGTTGACGGACATTAGGCTGATTCCTCCATTTTCTCACTGTTGTAAATACAGCAGAATTAAATATGAATGAACAAGCATCTCTGTTTAGTTTTTTTGAGAAACCTCCTCACTAATATCCATAAAAGCTACAGCTTTATCCACATTCCCACCAACAATGAATAATGGTCTCTCCTTTCCTGTAGCCTTTGTTGTCATTTTATTCTAGTGCTAGCTATTCTGTCTTGAGTGAGTTGGAATCTCAGAGGTGTTTTAATTTACATTTCCCTGATAGCTAAGGGTGTTGTGCATCATTTTTTTAAAATGGCCATTTCTTTAATGTATATGTTCTTGATTTATTATTTTAAAAAGACCACCTACAGGGCTGGAGAGATGGCTTAGCGGTTAAGCGCTTGCCTGTGAAGCATAAGGACCCCGGTTCAAGGCTCGGTTCCCCAGGTCCCACGTTAGCCAGATGCACAAGGGGGCGCACACGTCTGGAGTTCGTTTGCAGAGGCTGGAAGCCCTGGCGCGCCCATTCTCTCTCTCTCCCTCTCTCTGTCTTTCTCTCTGTGTCTATCGCTCTCAAATAAAAAAAAAAAAAAAAGACCACCTACAAAAGTTAACATAACAGTGAAGGATGAGAAAGAACTTAGAAAATTAATATTAAATAATCTTAAGCTTTATAACTTTTAGACTTTTTATTTGACATTTAAGTCCAAGTCTATTTTTGTTTAATCATTGTAGATTGTATAAGGATTATGTATACATTCTTCTTCTTCTTCCTTGCTTCCTTCTTTCCTCCTGCCTCACTCTGTCACTCCTCCATCCTTCTCTTCTTTCCTTTCTTTTTTTTCTAGCTGTCTTATTTCTTTCTTTCTTTTTTCCTATTACTTTTGCATATGGTAGTCAAGTTGTTTTAGTATAGTTTCATGAAATGATAATACTTGAGTTGCTTTTATTTATTAGTCAATGACTATTGATGAGATCAATGTGTTTTTCCTCATATTTTATTCTATTCCATACATACATTTGTGTATTTTAATCAATATTACATTATACTGATTAATATTGTTTAATCAGATGTATAATTTGCAAATATTTTCTCTCATTTCATAGATTGTGTTTATATTTTGTGTATGATTTCCTTTGCTGTCACTGTATTTTGTTGTTGCTGCCTATGTGTTTGATGTCACACTCAAAAACCATCACAAGATCCAACTTCAGTGGGTTTTTTTTATTTGGGTTTGCTTCCTTTGTGACTACAGAGGTTAAAGCTATAGCTTTAATCCTTTTTGTGTTGGTTTTTGTTTGTGGTGTATGATAAATGCCCAGTTTCATTATTGTACATATGGCTATGTACATTTCCCAAGCTATATATTGCAGAGACTAGAAATGAGATTCTAAATAGAATAGCAAGAGCATGATCTGAAGCAGAGGAAAAATGGCAAGGTAGGGTTTTTATGATTTGAATATATTTTTGTCTGTAAATGACAATGTTAAGAGAATGAAATGATAAGAAAGATAAGTTACTATTTTTTAGAAATTCTATTCAAAAGTCATATATTATGAAACAGTTGCAACTAAAGCATATAAACAATAACTTTCAAAACTGAGAAATATGAAAATAAATGCCTCAGTACTCTATGACTGCAATAAAAATATCATAGGGCTGGAGAGATGGCTTAGCAGTTAAGGAGCATGCCTGCGAAGGCTCAGGACCCATGTTGGATTCTTCAGATCCCATTTGAGCCAGACGCACATGGTGACGCAAGCATGCACCATGTTGCACATGCACACAATGTGGCACAGTATCTGGAGTTCACTTTGCAGTGGTTGGAAATCCTAGTGTGCCAATTCTCTCTTGCTTGTTCTCTCTCTCTCTCTCATAAAAAAATACAAAAAAAAAAAACCAATAAATGTCATATTCGGATAATTCAAAAGAAAAGTTTACTGTAGTTATATAGGCTGGGAAGGACAGGATCAATATTCCTGCAGATTTGCTATGTCTTTTCTAAGATTCTGAGGTTTCACATGCTCTTTTGTCTCCTTTTACTTCTTACTTGTTTTTAAGTGTTGAGATTTGAACACAGGGTCTTGTAAATGTTAGTTAAACACTCTGTCTGAACTACATTTTTAGCTCTTTCATCTTTGAGACAGAGTCTCACCAACTAGCTTAGACTGGTCTTGAATTAAAACTTTTCTGCTACTGTCTCCTGAATTGTGAGTGCTAGGATTATAGGTATGTGACAAAAGCAGTTTCTTTGCCCTCTTTATAAAAGCACTGATTTTACAAATAATGATTCTGTTTCTGCGACTTTGTACATCCTAAAGGCCTCACTTAATAATACTATTGCATAAGTAATTATTCAAAATATGAATTTTCAGTACATATACAAAAATAAATAACCAAATTAAATGTTGGACCTACATTGAAGGGGAACTACACACAGAATATTAAACTTCTATTATAACAAAACTAAATTTAGCATTAAATTCAAGATTTTCAATAGATTAAAATACATACATGCATAGCTATTCAATATATTGTGTTTTCAGTAATTGTCAACTTTAAATAGTAAGACAATGCTACCTATGAAAATGGTCAAATTAAAACTACATAGACATGGGTGTTAATCAGTACATATCATGCTGTAAGAAAAATTGATTTCATAGAAAATTAATTTACAATGCATTAAGGTGTTTGTAACATACTTATAGTGGATTCTTAAAATTCTATTTGCCCATAAGGGTAGGGACATTAAAGAAAATGTTGATGAGCTGATAAAAATATTGAGTGATAGTACATGGAAAATTTCCTTAGTAGTTAAGTTGTCTGACTGCAAAGCCTAAGGACCCTGGGTTCAATTCCCCAGTACCCACATAAACTATATGCACAAGGTGGTGCATGCATCTGAACTTCATTTGTAGTGGCTAGTGGCTAGGAGAGAGAGAGAGAGAGAGAGAGAGAGAGAGAGAGAGAGAGAGAGAGAGAGAACTTATTATATGGACATAATATGGACTAGTCAGTCCAACAATCACTATCTGCATACTACAGGGTTTGTGATCCCAGTAACTGCTCAGTTCATGAGGATGGATGCCTCAACATTCCAAAACTAATTCTGAAGGCCTGTAGGATTCTCAGAGAGCCACTGATATTCAGTCCACATCCAAAGGCTAAAGAAGCAAGATTCTGTTGTCAGAGAAGGAGGGCATCAACAGGGTAGATGCACTCACCAGCAAGAAGCCAAAGTGAGCAGGCCAATGCAGAACTGCTTTTCCCTCAACCTCTTTATAGCTGCACTGCATCCAAAAGGTCTGTGCAATCTGAGCCAAGGATATCCTGCTGCATTTAATCCTTCCTAGAAATGCTCTCACAGAGCAGCCCTAAGTTAGGTATCATAGGTAATGTCTGATACCAATAAGTTGGCAATTAAGATCCAATCCAGCCATCACATTCCTAGATATTTACCAAAATGCATCAAGACTTACATCAGGGATAGAGAGATTGCTTAGTGGTTAAAGTGCTTGCCCACAAAGTCTAAGGACCCAGGTTTGATTCCTCAGAAACCACATAAGCCAGATTCAGATGGTGATGCATGGTTCTGGAATTGGCTTTCATTGGCTAGAAGCCCTGCTGCACCCATTCTACTTCCTCTTTCTCTCTAATAAATAAATAATTAAAATTACAAAAAATCTTACATGATACAAAAATGTTCACATGCCTTTCCAATAAATATATGAAAAGTCTATAATATCCATAACTAGCAAAGAAACATAAAAGTATTTTGGAATTTCATATCATCACAAGGAGAATGGCTGACTTCAAGGAATAAAAGGCAAGAAAGCACTAGTGAGGAAATGGGGGAATTGTGAAAAAAGGAAGCTGTTCACTGTTGGTCACTATAAAGAGTGTAAATTTGGGCTACAGAGATGGCTCAGTGGTTAAGATGTTTGCCTGCAGAGCTTAACTACCCGAGTACAATCCCCCAGTACCCAAGTAAAGCCAAATGCACAAAGTGGCACATTCATCTGTACTTCATTTGCTGTGGCTAGAGGCTCCGGTACACTCATTCTCTTTGTCTCTCTTTTCTCTGTCTCATGCAAATAAATAAAATATTTAAAAAGAATATAAATTCATTTGAGCAACTACTAAATAAATGAGTATAGAGGTACGTATAAAAACTAAAAATAGAATGACCATATGAATCCCGTATACCACAAACATCCATGTATACTGCAGCAATATTTACAATAATCATGGTATACAGTTAGCTTAGTGCATGAAATAGTGTCATATGCAGGAAAATGGATGGATCTGGAAACTATCCTGTTAAGTGAAATTAGGCAGACTCAGAAAGACAAGTATCACATTTTCTTTAAATACGCAGAATCTAGTTTTCAATTTATACCTATATATGTAAATACATGCATGTTAATGAGACATGCAACAGATGGGAAGTTATTTTTAGGGAGGAAAGAAGCCAGCAGGACGAGTGAGGACAAAAGCAAAGTTAAGTTAAGAATATACAAATCAAGAATAATGACATCCATGTATCAAAAGATCAAATACCATTATTTTATGTAAAGATTAAGAAAAACTTCCACATGAATGTTTATTTAAGTATTTTTTTTTATTTTTATGAGAAGAGAAAGAGAAGGAGAGAATTGGCAAACCAGGGCCTTCAGCCACTGAACTCAAATGCCAGATACATGCACCAACTTGTGTGTATGAGCAACCTTGTGTGCTTGTGTCACCTTGTGCATCTAGCTTATGTACAATCTAGAGAGTCAAACATGGATCCTTAGGCTTTGCAGTCAAGCATCTTAACCACTAAACCATCTATCCAATCCTATTGAAGCATTTTTAATAATTTTTAAGACTAGGAGCAAACAAGTTATCATTTAATAGGCAAATGAATAAGCCAGTGTGTTACATATATACAATGACAGTACTTCTGTGCTGAGAATAAATGAGCCAATGAACCATAGAAGACATGTAGGGATTTTAATATTCTGAAATAAATCAGTCTAAAATGTTATATAGAGTGTAATTTCAAATATATTGTAATAGTAAACGTAATTCAGTGCTTTCAGTCATCCAGGAGATAAATGGAAGAATGAGTGGGTAAAGAACAATGATTTTTTACCTAGGTAAAACTATTCTATAAAACAGTATAATGCTGGGTATGTGACATTATGAGTTTTCAAGATCACATAAAGCTTTGCAATACAAAGAGTTAACCCTTATAATATCTATGCAAAGGTTAAATTCCATTGTCAATGTGATCAGAATAGGAATCAAGTAAGAGACATACCTGTTAAGCGGGCCAGTGAAGGCATTTTCAGGGAGCACTGATGTAGGAAGGAAGTCCTTTCCACAGTGGTTGGTTCCAAGATAACAGAACCTTTTGTCTGACTACCAAGCTACTCACTGGCACATGCATATACCTTGCTTCTGCTATCCTGTATCAGAACCCAATTTCATCAGTCATCCAGCATAGACTGAAGACCAGAAGCTCCCCAGGAATCTTACATGCTTTCAGTGCCATATTGGGACTGCTGAGGCATCCAGCCTCATACACTGAACTTTTATTGGGTTCTTTGACTTCTCAGCTTGCAGACAGCCCTTGTAGGACTGGCCAGCTAGTATCTTATAAGTTAGCTTCATAAATTCCCATTCACTGTATCCATTCTGTTCCTCTAGAGAGCCAGGTATATCCACTGTTTATCTAGAGAACCATGACTAAGAAAATCTATGGATGTTGCTTAATGATAATGTAAAACTATCACTTCACCAATTAAAAAATATATAGTCAAGATACTAATATTGTAAGACAAAAGGGAAAAGAAAATGTGTGGATTCTCTGTATGATGTACTATTTTTGCATCTAAAATTGTTATAAATGCCAAACTTAATTATTAATACAAAAGGAACAAAATAGCTGAATGTTCTCATGTTTTAGTGATATTTTTCTCTTGTTTTTTTACTAAGTAGAATCGTTGTAAGGATACATTATGTGTTGGCATCATTATTGCCCTTCTCCATGCCCCCACTCCACTGAGGATCCTCCTTAGTGGGGTTGCAGGTATTTCTCATGGGGTTGTGGGTTATGAGATGTGAGAGCAGCAGTCAGTCATTATCTGTGGAGGGGAAATGCCTCTGGATGTTCCTTCCCACCCTGCAGCTCTTACATTCTTTCTGCCCCCTCTTCCACAAAATTTCCTGAGCCTTGGTGGGAATGTTTTAAATTTACTTTAGAGTTGTCCTCTCAGCCACTTCTGGATTTCTACCTTAGAGCATCCTAAGTGTCTGTGTAAATGGTCCTAGTGCAGGTTGTCAGGCTTGCTACGGAAGCAGCACTCATGCTCATCATACCAGTTCCTCTGTGGTTTGACATGTGCCCTAGCTGCTGTGGTTCATCTCCAGCCAGGGAGATAGCTGTCTATTCTTGTCTTACTAGATTTTCTTTTTCCTTAGTTCTCACTGCTTTCTGAAAAAGAAAAACACATTCTCTAATGGGTAGTAAGATCAATATATGTTAAAGCTATTAAGCATTGACACCTTATAGAAATTTTGATGGGTGTACCCCAACTTTTGAACAAAGACTAGTTGGAGCTTCTCATTATAGTCTATAATTTTGGTCTCCAAAGGATTTTGACTTGGTTCACATTTCAAATTATGGGTTCCATTCCACTGAGCAGATCACATATCCAATCTGAGAGTCACACCTAGTCTGTGTGCCACTATTTCACAGGAGTGTACACTTGTAGGGCTGGTTATTAAGAGTTTTTGCTTTATTTTAATTGATTCCAGGTCTCAGTATGTCTTGCCTGGATCTGGAATTAACTAGGTAGGCCAAGCTGGCCTTGAATTTATGACATTTCTCCTACTTCAGCTTCTCAATTGTTGGGATTGTAAGAATGTCACCACACCCAAATCTTTTATGCCTTTTTTAGAAAGGCATGAATGCCATAATTCCCTTATGGATTATAACTCTGAACTGTCTTTTTATTTTGCTAAACAGTCTTTACAATTTATAATGATAATATGAAGAATACTGTAGAAGCATTTGCATGAGTTTTCACTACATGTTAATTTCCTTCCTCTTTTAAGATACTTTCTCTCTTACCAAAGGAGAACCAACTAATCCAAAGAGGCCTTGCATAGTCCTCCTTACACAATATTGATTCATTCCAACAGCCATTCTCTTTTCCACATTATAGCTCAAAATTTCCATTTGTGCTTTTGCTATTACTTCAGATCCTAGTGTACAAATCAGAAAATAGCTTTAAGGTTAGGAATAAGGAGGAGGTGGTGTTGGCAGGCATGGCAGCAAGAAGTGAATAGGACAGACCTCTGTTTCCCTGCTCCACCCAGCTCCCTGATCCACATTCTCTGTGCTAGTCAGTGAGACAGTATGCAACTGCATGGTGGCATGGAGTGGGTATGCCAGACCATTATTTGCCTGCTCCTCCCAGCTCTCTGATCCGGGTTTCCTGCACAGGTCAGTGGGATGGTGTGTAGATGGGCATGGCATGAGTGGGCCAGACCCCTGTTTCTCTGCTCCTCCCAGCTCCCTTGTCCATGATCCCTGTGCAGGAGGGTATGCTGACAGGTACAGTAAGGAGTGAGTAGGCAAAAACCATGTACCCTGGCTCTTCCCAGTTCCCTGGTCCTGGTTTGTACTATTGTGTCTTTCTTGCAGGAGGCCTGGTCCCTGTATGGGTTGTGAAATCAGGCCTTTTTTCTCTGGTATCCTGACAGGCCAGTGGGTACCAACATCTCTGTTCGCCTGAGTCAGACGGTGCACAGGACAAAGGATAAAAAACTTCCCTCTGCATCAATAAACTAAAGAGTCTCCTTAAAATGGTTAGGCAACAAGGCAAAACAGCCAGTGAGAGTCAGAAAACTGAAAAATCTCCACCAAGTATATCTAGCCCTACAATGAAATTTTCCAATGAAATTATAAAGAAATCAATAGAAAGTCATTCCCAAAATTAAAACACAACCACCAATGAGGCCTTGATCAAAAAATCTCTCAAATGGAAGAAAACCACCAAAGAGCCAACAATCCTATCAATGAAATTGAACACAATCATTTCTTAGAGCATTCAGCTTTTGACAGTAGGCTTAACTTGATCAAAGAAAATGTTATAACCCTTAAAGAAGATATGAACAAGTTGAAGATTAGTCAAGAAATGGAAGATCTCAATAACTGGTTGATTAAGCTTAATGAAGAAATGATCAAATGCTAGAATGAATTGCAGGAAGCATCAAGAAAATCAGAACAGAAACTGAAATCATACCTCAAAAAAGAGATGGACATGATGCAACAGAAAACAAAAATGAAAATAAAAATTATAAAAACCTCTCTAGAACCCCTCACCAATAGAGTTACTCATATGGAAGGCAGTACCTCTTACCTAGAAGACAAGAGAGGAGAAATTGTTCTGGAGGCCAAACACTTTGCTAAGTTCAAATAATCAATTGAACATCTGGACCATGGGCATACCAGAAGGAGAGGAAATCCAGACCAGAGGCATAGAGAACATATTCAACAAAAATATTGAAGAAAAATTTCCAAATCTCTCAAAAGAGAGGCCCATTCATATACAAGAAGCCCACAGAACACCAAACAGATAGGACCAAAGAAGGAGCTCTCCAAGACACATCATAGTGAAAACACTTAACAATGAAAACAAAGTGAGAGTGCTAAACGCAACAAGAGAGAAACAACTCACAACATACAAATGCAAATCCATCAGAATTCCATCAGATTTCTCAATGGAAATCCTGGAAACCAGAAGGGCCTAGAATGGAACACTTCAAAGTCTAGAATACTATGGCTTCCAACCCAAGCTATACTACCCCAAAAAAGTATTTCTTATACTAGATAGTGAATGGAAAATTCTCCATGAAAAAAAAGTCAACTGTATGATTATATGAACAGTAAAAAAAGCAAAATCTACAGAGAATGCTTCCAGAATGTTCCATACAGAACAGTCAAACAATCTCAAGAGCCAACAAGAATATCAGCACACCAAAAATAGACCAACTTCACATAGTACAAAACACAAGAAAGCACCCAACCCACCCAAAACACCTAATCATGGCAGGGAGTAGTTCAAACCACACAGTAATAACCTTAAATATTAGTGGTCTTAACACTCCCATCAAAAGACACAGGGTATCAGAGTGGATCAAAAAAACTGAACCCGCCTATCTGCTGTCTTCAAGAAACTCACATCACCACTAGAGATAGACACCTCCTCAGGGTAGGAAGTTGTAAAATGATATCCCAAGCAAATGAAAGTAAAAAAAAAAAGTGGATTTTGCTATATTAATGTCTGATAAAATAGACTTCAAACCAAAAATAGTCTAAAAGGACAAGGAAGGCTACTTCTTACTCATCAAAGCAATAGTTTAACATGAGAACATCACAATTATAACTACAGATGCACCAAAAACAGGTGCACTACAGTTTATAAAGCAAAATTTACTTGACGATAAAACAAAACAAAACACCAACCTAGTCATAAACTTCAATACTCTTCAATCATCAATAGACAGATCATCCAAGCAGAAAATCAACAGGAAAAATAATAGAGATCAACAATATCATAGACTAATTAGACCTAGTGGACATTTATAGAACTTTCCATCCCAAATATACAGAATACACATTCTTCTCAGCAGCCCATGGAACCTTCAACAAAATTAATCATATATTAGGCCAAAAATTTGCCTCCATAAAGTCCTGCATCATCTCAGAACACAATGCTATAAAGCTAGATGTTAATAACAGGAGACACATCAAGAACTCCTCTATCTCCTGGAGAATAAATAACACACTTTTATACAATGAATGGGTTGTGAAAGAGATCGGAAAAGAATTTGTAAAATTCCAAGAATTGAATGATAATGAAAACACAGCCTACCAAAATTATGGGGCACAATTAAGGCAATCATAATGTGAAAATTCATAGCCCTGCATGCCAAAGATATAGAGATCACAAATTAATAACCTGATTGTCCACTTAAAGACACTGGAAAAACAAGAATTCAATCCAAAGAGCTCCAGATGGAAAGAAAAAATCAAGATAAGAGAAGAAATTAATTAATGAATTAGAATCTAAGAAAACAATTTTTAAAAATTGATGAAACGAAGAGCTGATTCTTTGAAAAAATAAACAAGATTACCAAACCCCTTGCCAATTTGATCAAGCCAAAAATAAAAAAGAGATGTCTCAAATTAACAAAATCAGAAATGGAAAAGGAGAGGTCACAACAGACATCAATGAAATTGAAGAATCATCAGGGCATACCTCCAAAACCTCTGCTCAGAAAGCTAAATAATCTGGAAGAAAGGGATGAATTCTTGGACACATACCACCTACCAAAACTAAACTCAGAGCAGATTAATCTCCTAAACAAACCTATCATATCTATGAAGATTGAAAAGGTGATCAACCCCCCCCCAAAAAAAAAGTCCAAGACCAGATGGTTTATCAGCTGAATTCAATCTAATCTTCATTGGATAACTGAAACCATTTTTTCTCAAACTGTTCCACATAATGGAAGACCAGGGAATTCTCCCCAACTACTTTTATGAAGCTAGCATCAGCCTAATACGAAAGCCAAATAGAGATGCAACAAGGAAATGAAACAATAAGCCTATATCCTTCATGAACTTAAAGGCAAAGATCATGAACAAAATCCTTGCAAACTGAATTCAACAACATATCAAAAACATTATCAACCTTGATCAAGTATGCTTCATGCCCGAAATGCACGGATTGTTTAGCATTTGGAAATCAGTCAATGTAATACACCACATAAATATACTTAACCATAAAAACCACATATTCATCTCAGTTGATGCAGAGATGTCCTTTGACAAAATACAACACCACTTCATGATCAAAACACTGGAAAGAGTAGACATGGAGGGTTTATATCTCAACACAATAAAGGCTACATATAAAGCTCCTAAAGCCAAATAATACTTAATGGGGAAAAACCCAAGGAGTTCCCATTGAGATCAGGAACAAGACAGGGGTGCCCACTGTCACCACTGCTCTTAAAAATAGTACTAGAAATACTGGCCCAGGCAATAAGAACAGAGAACAAAATAAAAGGGATTCAAATTGGAATCAAAGAAGTCAAGTTAGCCATATTTGAAGATGACATGTTTCTATATATAAGTAACACAAAAATCTCCATCTCAAAAATTCTAAAGGTGATAAATTCCTTCATCAATGTGGCAGGATACAAAATCAATGCACAAAACCAGTATCTTTTCTACATTCACAGGACAAATATACAGAGAAAGAAATCAGTGAGACTGTCCCATTTTCCATAGCAATGAAATATTGAATACCTTGGCATAACAATAATGAAGGATGTGAAATACCTATATCATGAAAACAACAACAAAAAAACTCAAGAAAGAAATAAAATAGGACTTGAGCGGACAGAAGACCTCCCATATTCCTGGACAGGTAGAATTAATATAGTGAAAGTGGCAATTGTACCAAAAGCAATATCCAAATTTAATGAAGTACCAATAAAAATACGAGCATAATTCTTTACAGAGATTGAAAAAATTATTCTCAAAGTTCATAAGGAATGACAGAAGGCCTCAGATATCCAAACATATCCTAAAGAAAAAAATACTCTGGCAGTATCACTGTACCTGATCTAAAGCTATATTACAAAGCCATAGTGACACAAACAGCATGATACTAGAATAAGAAAACAAACATAGACCAATGGAACAGAATTGAAGACCCATATCTTAGGTCAAATCACTACAGCTTCTTGATCTTTGACAAAGGTGCAATAATGTAGATTGGAGAAAATAGAGTATCTTGAACAAATGGTGTTGGACAAACTGGACTACCATATGTAGAAAAAATAAATTAGAATCACTCATTTTGCCATACACAAAAATTAATTCCAAATGGATTAAAGATATCAATATAAGACCTGAACCTTTTCAACTACTGGAAGGAAAAAAAAAAAAAAAAAGAACAGGAGGCACTTTCCATGATATAGACTTGGGAAAAGAGTTCCTGAACAAAACCCAAGTAGCCCAGGAAATTTAACAAGAATTCAACCAATGGGATCTCATGAAGCTAAAAAAAGCCTTTGCACAGACACACATACCATAAACAGACACAATAGATTACCCACTAATAGGAGAAAATCCTTGCCAGGTATACCACTGATGGAAACATCATATCTAGAATCAACAAGGAGCTAAAAAAACCTAAACAATAAAAAATAAAATCAAACAACCCACCCCAAAAGTGGGGCAGAGAACTAAATAAGGAGTTCTCAGAGGAAAAATTACAAATGGCTAACACATAAGAAAATGTTCAACATCCCTAACCATTAGGGAAATGCAAATTAAAACAACTATGAGATTCCAATTTATCCCAGTAAGGATAGCAAACATTAAAAATATCAAATGAAACCAGGTGTGGTGGTGCATGCCTTTAATCCCAGCACTCAGGAGGCAGAGGTAGGAGGATCGCTGTGAGTTTGAGGCCACCCTGAGACTCCATAGTGAATTCCAGGTCAGCATGGAGCAGAGTGAGACCCTACCTCAAAAAACTAAAAAAAAAAAAAAATATATAAATTAAATTAAAAGTAAATAAATAAAAAATCAAATGAAAACAAATGTTGGTGAGGATGTGGAGAAATAGGAACACTCATTCACTCTTTGTGGGATTTTAAGATGGTACAACCACTATGGAAATCAATATGGAGACTTCTGAAAAGGATGAATATAGATTTACCAACAGATCCTGTTATTCCTTTACTGGGAATTTACCTGAAAAGCTCCACAACTCAGTTAAGACATATTTGCTCAATCATGTTTATAGCTGCTCAATTAATAATAGCTCAAAACTGGAATCAACCCAGGTGACCATCATTGGATGGATAACCAAGATGTGGTACATGTACATGATGGAATTCTACTTAGCAGTAAGAAAAAAATGACACAATAAAATTTGTAGAAAAATGACAAAACTTAGAACAGATCATTCTAAGTGAACTCACACAATCACAGAAAAACAACTGTCACATGATCTCAGTCATCTGCCTAACCCGGATCAGTCTGAGTTGCTGACATACCTAAATAGCATCTCGAGGCTAGGACAATAGAAAGTGGGATAGGGCTTGGGGGAAGGAGATGCAGGGGCACAAAACTCAACTCAAATTGAACTGGTAGCATAGAATCCTTTATCCTGGAAGCTAGTCTAAGTGTGAAACCCTTGAGAGGACCTTAGCAGGTGCAGCTGAATCAAAGGGCCCTGGAGAGGATGAGACAAATCCTATCCTTAAATTTCTTCTGTTTTTCTTTCTTTTTTCTTTTCCCTTGGCACTGGCCTACAATTCCCTGTACCAGGATGTGGTATACATTCACAATGAGCTGTTGTCAGAGAGACCTACAAGATCGCCCAAATCAAACAAGACAGACTTCTGTCAAAGCACTTGATTACCCACCAGAAGTTAATAGTAAAACCCTACTGCTGAAGGCACCATACACTGTTGGCACAGACCATGGAGAGACCTGATTGGAATCCAGAGAAGAGCTAGTCCCCGGACAATTATCAAATCTAGTGCTGAAGGCACTACATGAGCTACCAGGGGAAAGTGAACAACATCTGTCCAAACAACTCAAAGTCTAAGTGACTCAGAAGCAAACAACCTGACATGATGCTCACACAAGTGCAATAGTGGCACACAGCCATGGTGGGTAGCCAACTGCTCTTGGATTGCCTAACAGATCCAATCAGTGGAGAGAAAACTATATCTGGAACTGGGAATCAAGTCAGAATCATTTCCAGATAATGATTCTGTTTTCCATTGTCAAGCTCTCACTCATCTTGGCCTATAAGAGGGTCTAAACCCTTTTAAATTCTCTCTAAATTAATAATGGTTATCCCATTAAACAAGTGCTAAATTTACTCTCCATGGCAGAATCTGCTTCTCTTTTTCAAGTGGGAGCTGGACCTGAGAAGATAAATAACCCAGTGCACTCCTCCCTAGCCCCAGCTGAAACCACCAAAGAATTGGGGAAATGAGCAAGTGTGCTGCTTAGTGAATCTGATATCAGCACAAGGTGAAGGAGATAGACACTGAGGACAATGAACCCTTACCAAACCAGATATCCAGAGGCTCCTAAGTGCCCATCACTGAAGTAGAATTAAAATGCTCCCAGCATGGCTTTGGGAGTTTCACAGAACATGGGGTGGAAAGATTGTTAGAGCCACAAGTTGGTACATTTTGCAGAGACCTTACCTCTCTCCCATAACTGACTGCTTCTCACGTAATGCATGACTCAGTATCCCCGTGGGGTTGACCTGCACACCCAATGAGGAAGGCATCTTCAGAGAAGGGGTAGGGAGGAGGGAAAGATGGTACCAACATGAGATGTTTACATGCAAAATATGTCTATATCTAATAAGAAATAATCAAATGAAAACAAATGTTAACAAGGATGTCGAGAAATAGGAACACTCATTCATTGTTGGTGGGAATGTAGCTGGTTCAACCACTATGGAAATTAACATGGAGACTCCTGAAAAGGATGAATATAGAGTGGCCAAGATCCTGTTATTTCCTTATGGACATTTACCCTATAAGCTCCATATCACAGGTCAGAAATATTTGCCCAACCATGTTTATAGCTGCTCAATTCATAATAGTTAAAAACTGGAATCAACCTAGTTGCCCATCATTGGGAAAATGGATAAGCAAAATGTGGTATATCTGTGTAATGAAATTGTACTCAGCAGCAAGAAAAAATGACACTATGAAATTTGTAGAAAAATGGTCAAATTTGTAACAGATCATACTAAGTGAACTCATAAAATCTCAGAAAGAGGGCTAGAGAGATGGCTTAGCAGTTAAGTGTTTGCCTGTGAAGCCTAAGGACCCCAATTCAAGGCTCGATTCCCCAGGTCCCAAGTAAGCCAGATGCACAAGGGGTTGCATTCATCTAGAGTTTCTTTGCAGTGGCTTGAGGCCCTGGCATTCCCATTCTCTATCTATCTGCCTCTTTCTCTTTCTGTCTGTCACTCTCAAATAAATAAATAAAAATAAAACAAAAAATTAAAAATAATCTCAGAAAGACAATCATTGCATTTTCTCATTCATCTGCAATTCCTAACATGGATCAGCCCAAGTTGCTGGCACACCTGAACAGCATCTTGATGCTTGGACAAGGGATTTGGGGAAGGGATAGGCTAGGGGGCCATAAAACTTAACCCAAATTGAACTGGTAGCATAGAATCCTTTATCCTGGAAGTCAGACTAAATGGTGGAACCCTCAAGAGGACCCTGGGGGAAGCATCTGAGTCAAAGAGCCCTGGAGAAGGTGAGATGAATCCTAACCTTAAATTTCTCCTGTTTCTCTTTTTTGTCTGTCTGTCTTTTTTTCTTGGCTTTTAGAAATAGGGTTTCATCCTAGTCCAGGCTGACCTGGAATTAACTCTGCATTCTCAGGGTGGCATTGAACTCATGGTGATCCTCCTACCTCTGCTTCCTGAGTGCTAGGATTAAAGGTGAGCACCAGCACACCCAGTTTTGTCTGTCTTTTTCTTTTATTTTCCTTGGCACTGGCCTGTAATTCCCTGTACCAGGATGCAGTTAACAACCACAAGAAGGGTTGATCAGAGAGACCTACAATTTCTTCCAAAACAAACAATACAGGCTTCTGTCAGAGCACTAGAGGTTAATGGTAAGACCTTACTGCTGAAGCCACAATATGCTATCAGCAGGGACCATGAAGAGAACTGATTGGAATCCAGAAGAGAGACAGTCCCCAGACAGTTAGCCCATCTAGTGCTGGAAGGCACTACATGAGCTACCAGGGGAAAGTGGCCAACATCTATCTGAGCAACTCAAAGTCTAAGCAACTCAGAAGTAAAAAAAAAACTGATGTGATGCTCACACAAGTGCAACAGTGACACACAGCCATGGTGGGAAACCAACTGCTCTTGGATTGGCTAATGGACGTGCTCAGTGGAAAGGAAACCATATCTGGAACTGAGAAACAAGACAGAATCATGTCTAAATAATGATTTTATTTTCCAATGTCAAGCTCCCATGATTCTTGGGCTATAAGAGGCTCTTTACCCTTTAAATTCTCTCTAAATTAATAGTGGTTATCCCACTTAACGGGTGCTGAATTCACTCTCCGTTAGATATTCTGCTTCTTTTTTTTTTCAGATGGGAGAGGTACTGGAGAAGATAAATGACCCAGTGCACTTCACCCTGGCTCCAGCTGAAACCATAAAAAATTGTGGAAATGAGCAAGTGCTGCTTTCTCTGTGAACCTGATATCAGCACAAGCATGAAGGAGGTAGAGACTGAGGACACACAACAACTACCAAAGCAGAGATCCAGAGACTCTTAAAAGCCCATCACTGAAGTAGATTTAAAATGCTCCCAACATGGTTCTGGTAATTTTGCAGAAGATGGGGCAGAAAGATTGTTAGAGACATTCCCTCTCCCCCATAATTGGTTGCTGCCCCCACAATGCATGACCCACAATCCTCATGGGGTTGACCTGCATCCTCCATGAGGAGGATCTCTTTGGAAAAATGGCAGGGATGAGGGAAATGATGGAACCAATATATGTTGTTTACATACTAAATATGTACATATATAATAAAAATAATTTTTAAAACATCTAAAAAGTATAAGGAAGAGGTGATTTTGCATGTTAATAATAAGAAATTCAGGGTTTTTTTTAGAATTGTTGAGGTAGGGACTGTACCCAACTTAGAACCATGAGAGGAACTAAAATAATCCAGAATAATACATGATTCTTGCCTTTAAGTAATTCACAGTGAGAAACAGGAAATGCACGAGAAGGAAGCATACTGATACAGTCATCAACACCTCAGTGTGAATTCATTTTAGATACTTTTCTCAGACATATTGAAAAGTTACAGGTGGTCTGAATAAATGGACGTTGGAAATCAGTTTAGGAGAAGGTATTTCTTTAAGGGAGGTGGGAAAATCAAGAAACTGGCATTTTCTAGCATTAAATGACAACTCCTCTCACTTTGAAGTTAGATTACTTGAAAGCAAATTTAATTTCATTCATTCAATGCAGTGTATATTATGAAATGATAGTCAAAATTCTAAGTTTCCATGGCTCAAATTTCCTCAAGCCCTCTTCAGAAAAGTGGAAGATAGTATGAACATAAGTATATTAGCTCTTTATGTAACAGAATATAAAACTATATTATTTAAATATAATGCTATTTACCTTCCAGATCTTTCCAGCTCCATTTTCAATATATTACGTTGTATTAGTTAGGGTTCTCTAGAGGAACAAAACCACTGGAAGGAATTATATTAAAAGTAAATTTATTTGATTAGTTTATAAAAGTCCAACAATAGCTGTATGCAGGCCTGAGAGTCAAGGAGCTCAGTAGTTGCTCAGTCCATGAGACCGGATGCCTCAGCAGTTCTAATGGACCCTGAAAGCCTGGAGGCTTCCTGGAGAGGTGCTGGCCTTCATTCATCACTGGTTTCAAGTCTATGCTGTAAGGCAGCCAGTAGCACCAGCAGCCAAGTGGGAGGAAGAGAATATTTTCTCCCAGAGCTTCCTTAGATAAAGCCCCTCCCCCCAAGAGGGGCTACCCACTCTGGGGGAAGGACGTTCTCTTTTAGTTTATCCTTCCCAGAAGCAACCTCAGAGACCCACCCAAGAGGAATGTCTATGGATTCCTAAATAGATCAAGTTGACAACAAAATTTAGCCATCACAGATACTTTTCTCAAGTTTTATATTATTTCAAAATCAAAAAGACCGTGGGAGGGTACAAAATCTTTGAAATTAAAGCTCCCTTTCAGAAATAATTATTAAGCTTCTATTTGAACTTCTTAGATTTAAAACTTCAGAAAGATATTACAGAATTAAAATCATCAAGAAAATATGATCAGCAGCATGTTTTTGTTGCAACAAATATTTTTATCAACTTTATATCCATTGGATTTTTATTGTTTCTTTGTCTTAAACCCTTAGTGTTTTAAGAAGTGCTTCTGTCATTGACTATAAAAATAACTTATCTCAGTACAGAGACTTTTTAAAATGAATAATACAGTGAAAATTATTATTGGGAATTGTGTCTGAATCTAAAAAAATATTATTCTTATATTGAAAGTGAGGATACTTATAAATCTATTACACTGCTGTGATTAAAATTTCTGCAATAATATTTAACATTAACTAGTGGGTACAGAAAGGATACACTGAGGAATACTGCTCACAATTTAATGGCAAAATTTAGTTCTTTTCAATGAATGTAACGGTCATAAATTAAACAAACTATTTTCTGAATAGTAATAGTGAATTTGGGGTGGAAAGAATAGCAATTGTAACCCAAATGCCTAGCAGAATATCAGAGGTATCATTATATGTGCATTACTTACAAATATATGAAATATACTGTTTTTGATACCTTCATGATATTAAATATTTAAGCGAAGACTGGTGAAATCCGTTTCCTAAAAGACTTGCTTTGGGTCTAGAGATAGCACTCCTTTCAGAGTTAAGGCATACTAGTTGAGATTTTCTTTGGGGGAGGCCAGAAGTGGTTGTTTGGGGGATGGGAGAGAAGCAGGAAAAGGAAATGGAAGTGTGAGTGGGTGTCAGATTATGTCAGAAATTCACCACCACCCTTCCCTCACATCTAGCAGTGACAGGTGTTGGATGTCTTTTATTCACAAGTACAGTGTGCATGCACTTTTTTCTTCCACGTTTTCTAAGCTCACACTAAAGGATTCATCAAATTGCGTTTAGATGGCTCAGGATTGTATTTCTTTTGCTTATTATCCCATGCTCTTGGGTTCTGTAGTATTTCTATAATTATGAATAGTGTTGTACTGTAATCTATCAGATAGAGGTATATGTATGGAAAATTTTGATCAGTTTTTTAAGTGATGTATCCTATTTGCAAGGTGCAATAAAGTTGCTTCTTATAGAATTATAGGCAATGAAGCTAACAGTAAACTGTATTTAATAAATCATACTCATACTCTGCTCATTTGAATTTGAAAAAAGTCTAGCATATCCAATAGTCTCAGAGACTTCATTTTAACTTTAAAAGTTTTGATATACTTAATTTATAAATTTTGGACTGATATGATAGAATTTTGGAAAACTATAAGAAATGCTTCGTTAATGTGTGTGTTCCTATGTAAAACACGTGACTTCTCCTGTGTATATTTTTAAAAAAATTAAAGAAATTCACTTTTTTTTGCCTTTTTTTTTTTTGGCTGACCTGGAATTCACTATGGAGTCTCAGAGTGGCCTCGACTCACAGCAATCCTCCTACCTCTGCCTCCTGAGTGCTGGGATTAAAGGCGTGCGCCACCACATCCTGCAGAAATTCACATTAAAAAAAAATAATAATTGCTGGGCGTGGTGGCACATGCCTTTAATCCCAGCACTCGGGAGGCAGAGGTAGGAGGATCACCGTGAGTTCAAGGCCACCCTGAGATGACAGAGTGAATTCCAGGTCAGCCTGGACCAGAGTGAGACCCTACCTCGAAAAACCAAAAAAATAAATAAATAAATAAAATAATAATAATAATAATAATTGATTGAGACAAAAAGAGACCCTGAGAAAAAATCGTATTCACTTTAATGGTTCTTGAGATAAGTGAGTTTCCAAGGGAATATAAAACATATATAAGCCTTCTCTTAATATATGTCAGAGTAAGCAAAATTCATTTTGGGATAAAAGATGCGGTGATATCTAGTTAAGACATATGTAGTCCATCTGACCTCCTTTGTTGCTTCTAACACTTCCTTTCTATATGAATGGTGCTTGCTACTCAGTGGAAGAAAACATGAAAATGGTGTATTTTTTAACTACCACAGAGTAGTGCTGTAGTGCACTGATGTGTTTCGTCTATTCTGTTTATTTTTTATCTGTGCTTTCTGCCTCTCTTGTTCATGCTCTCATTTTAATTCAACATTCTGTCTTTCCCTGTTTTCAAGATTATGCTCACTTATTTCCAAATATTCCCTTTTGTACTGTGTTAAAGTCCATCGTATTTTAAACAACTACTTAATCATCAATAAAAAAAAATTTGAAAATACAAAATCATCAAATAAAAATGGGCTACTGATACCATGCAATTTTTTTTCTATTAAAAATATACTACCCAGGTTGTGATGGCTCAATTGGCAAACTGCTTGTTTCAAAAGCACGAGTACCTGAGTTTGAATCCCCAGAACCCATGAAATACAAGGCACTATAGTGCTATCATCTACAATCCCAGCAGGCAGAGGGCAAGCAGGGAGTTAGACACAGGAGAATCAACTGGAAGATTGCAGGCAGTGAGGCTAGGCAAAGGCAGCCTAGTGAAGAACAAAAGATCCTTCTTCAAGAGACAGAAGTCAAGTGATGGAGAGATGGCTTAGTGGTTAAGATGCTTGCCTGCAAAGCCACAGGACCCAGGTTCAATTCCCCAGGACCCACATAAACCAGATGCACAGGTGGCACATGCATCTGGAATTAATTTGCAGCAGCTGAAGTTCCTATTGGGCCCAAATTTTCTCTCTGTCTCTCCCTCTCATAAATAAGTAAATTATAAAACTTTTAATAAAAGGGAAAAAAAGAGGGAAGGCGAGAGCTGACACCAGAAATGATCCTTTGGCAGTAATATGCTCACATTTCCTACAAGCACCCCCCAACAACACACACATGCATGTCGTGCGTACACACACACACACACACACACACTAACTAACTAGAAAAACAATTGTATCTGGCCTTGCTCTCTAACTGGCTATATTTTTACTGTGTGCTGCTTTTCTCATGCAAGGACAGCTCCTCCATAAGCCTAAGTAGTGCATGACAATAAACATATTTCTCTAGTAGCATTTTTGAACAGTGTAATTTTAACAGAATGCAACAGTTCACAATAAGAACTAAAGATTGAGAGGTATAGGATGTAGAATAAAGGAAAACAGCTGTTATGATATGTTTTATATGAGCAATTTGATATAGTTATTTAATGATAAATACAGGAAGGTATTTATTCCAAAAGAACATAGGGGGGAAAAAATACAGTAAAAAAAAAAAAAAAAAGCAGAGATGCCAAGAGGAAGAAAGAGATCAAAGGACTGTCACAGATCCGATGAAACTTCCCACCTAGGTCTAGCTTCAGCTCATGGGCATCAACTTTATACGCCTCATTTTCACTGAGCTAAATGGAATGAATTTCAGTTGTTTGAATCCAAGCGAGTTATTGATTTTTCCCTTACTACCTTTGAAAGATGCCGATATCCTTCAAAAATTTTACAGTGTTCTATGGTATCCAGCATCCAAATAACAGCATGATACAAAAACCTTCTATCTGGATTGTATTGCAGCCTCCTTACTGCTGTCCTTCTGCCTTTTGTCCCATGAATGTTTACTGTCCAAGAGTAGTAACCTGATTTTCATAAAGATAAGACAAATAATGCCATACACTGTTCAATACCCTATATCAATTTTCCATGTCAGTATTAAAAATATATTTACAGTACTTTAAAAAACCTCTGTCCCCTTCTTTCCATTTGGTCAAGCCAGCTGTGCTTCAACTCTCTGGCCCCAGTTTAGTTCTATACTTATCCAACTCCATTCTGATGTATTAAACACTTCTTTGCTGTCTCAGTTATCTGTACCAGTTTCCTCTGCCAAAGCCTCTTTCCTGTACATCTACTTCACTGTCTCCCTAACTTCTCTCTCTGCTCTTACAAAGTTCATCTTGCCCTCCCCAAACACTCCATTCTCTTCATCCCATGACATTAAATTTACAACTGTTATTACAACTGCATGCACACATATTGATTTTTGTTTATTGTCTGCAATTCTCCATTATAAATTCAACCATAATTTTAACAAAATGATCTCCAGTGACAAACATGGTAACAATTATTTATAAAACACATTGTATTTGTTGAATAAATTATATATAAATTACACATGATGGCTATTTGATGATGTTCATCAAATTTCCCTTTGAAAGAATATGTGATAATTGGAAAAGGATAAAAATATTGAGAAGCAGATGGTGAATCTAAATTTTGAAAAAAAGTACATTCATATCTTTATTGTGAAAACTAAACTTTGACAACTTTAATCTATAGATCTGATGTAAATATCCCAAATGGGCAAGATATGCAAAAACTAAAATACAAGCAATTTATATTTAGTAATGACAATTAAAGTATATCATGTTAATTTCTACTTTTTTAGAACTGCTGTTATAAATCCAGAAAATAAAACCATGACATGAATATAACTATGATAAATACCAGTTATGTATATATTTTTGTTATAATATATTACAATATCTATTTCATCACCCATTATAACCTTATTCATATTTTCACCCTTTCTGTATTTAAATTTTAAGCTTGACAAGTGTTATGACTAAGGAAATACATACTTCAGTGTTAATCTGTTCTCAGAATACTACAAGATATTTGAACTGAAATGTTTGTCTCTTTTCCAATAACTTTTTTTAAGTACAAGTAATATTCAATCTTAACATCCAAAATTAAAATTCAGATTTAGGTAACTTGATATATTTTTCTAGTATTTTAATAACACATTAATTCATTTCAAAATATTTGCTTGAAAAATATGAATTTTAGAAGTAGTATCATGTAATTTAGTATGATTTTAAGTAATCATAGGAATTTATCACAGCCAGTTTGTTCTTCCCCATCTCTTCTCTCCTTCAATTTCTTTCATTATTTTATATACACACACACATACAAATTCAAACACGAAAGCATATCATATACTCTCAAAATGATAATAATAAAAAGTCATAATCCCTGCCTAGGAAACATATCTTTCTGATTTTTATTTTTACAATTACATGTAAATACATATCCTTCCCTCTTTTCTTTTTTTCACCTTCCTTCCTTCCTACACATTATACGTCCAAATGACACAAGTATAAGGAATATATATCTGAATCTAGTCATCTTCCTTGTATTTTACTGCTCAAAGTCAACTTTGTACACATTTTAGTTGACATTTGTGTATTTGTATTTTAATTTTACATGGATGAATATATGTACATAGTATTCTATTCATTATATAAATATTATAGGGCTGGAGGGATGACTTAGCGGTTAAGACATTTGCTTGCAAAACCAAAGGACCCAGGTTAAATTCTCCAGGACCCACATTAGCCAGATGCACAAGGGGATCACACATATCTGGAGTTCATCTGCAGTGGCTGGAGGCCCTGACACACCCATTCTCTCTCTCTCCCTCTTTCTCTCTCTCTCTCTCTCCATATATATATATGTAATATTTATAAATATTTTGTTTTCCTAAAATATAAACATTATGGGACACAGTTTCAAGAAAATACAATTATTAGAATTGAAATCCCTTATCAAAAAGTATAGATTTGGGGATTTTGATAAATTCTGAACCAGAAATGGTGAACACATTGACTTAAACAACAATGTATGTATGTACCCATTGCCTCATATTCTCACCAATACCTAGATTGATCTTATTTAATATGAATAATATGTTACTCAGAATTATTTTCATTACCATGGGAACTATCTGACAGTGACAATATAAAAGTAGAAAGATTCATTTAGGCTTGTGATTTCTGAATTTATAATACAAACTCAAATTAGTGGAACACATTTGGACCTTCAGGAAGGTAGAACATTTTGGGAAAAAAATTGTTGTGTACAAAAGAGCTCCTTCACCTCATGGCATGCAACCTGGAATAATATATCCCAAGGAGACAAATTCTGAGTTACCTTCCCCAGATCTGCTACATACACCTGTGAAAGTTTTTGTTCACTCACAATAATTCCACTCAATTATGAAATCACTGATTCAGCCACAGCCCTCATGATCCAAATACTTCTCAAGAAATCTGCCAGCTGTGAACCAAGCTTTCAACATGTGAACCTTTTTACATTAGTCTTCAAATCCAAACCATGATAAATAGAAAACAAATGGGTTTCACAATATTTTCATTGTTTTGCTATTGTATAAGAACTTTTCACATGCCTTTTTATATTTTGGCCATATACAACTTTTGTTTTCTGACTTGAGGTTTAAATGAGGTGGAAGCACCACCTTGGATATGGGTGGTACCATTTTATGAAGAGTGGTGTAGGACTAAACAAAATGAAAAAGTGAGTGGTGCAGCAGTATTTACCTCTGTTTCTGACTAAGGATATACTGTGATCAGCCAACCTCATACTCCTGTGCTATGCCTTTCCTATTATGATAGACTGTATCCCTATATCCTCTTAGGGCATATTAAACCCTTTTTTCCCCATAAGTTGCTTTTGTGAGGTATTTTGTCACAGGAAATAGAAAAATATGCCAATACAGAAGACTAGTAGCAAGTAGTGGGATTATTATCATAAAGTTGACCATGTGGTTCATATGCATTTGGAATTACTTGCCAAGATGAATGTGAAAGGCTTTGAGATACAGGCAAGATAAGCTATAGAACACTCAGTAGAGTTTGGAAAATCAGAATAAAAAGATAAATGTGGAAAGTAGAGGTCAAGTTCACGAGGTTCCAGATGGAGACATGTATCCTATTGTGAACAGGAATAGAGTCCATTCATATTAGGTTCTGGCAAAGAGCCTGTTACATTCCCCTGCATCTTTAAAACATATGAGAGGCTTGATTCAAAAGTAATGCCTAAGGCTAGAGAATTGGCTGATAGGGTTAAATGTTTGCCATGTAAGCATGAAGGCCTGAGTTCAAATCCACAACATCCGCATAAAAACCCAGGCATAGTAACACACGACTGTAATCTAAAATCTTGGGAGGCAGTAACAGGATAATTTCTGAAGCTTCATGGGTAGCTATTCTAACAGAGGCTGTGAACTCTAGATTCAGTCAGAAAACCTTTCTCAATATGCACTGTGAAGAGCTACTGAATTAGGCACCTCACATCAACGACTGGCCTGCTCATCCATACAAACATGCATACACATGCACATGCGAAAAATGTAATGCACTAATTTGTTTAGCAGAGAAAATTCTAACACAGGATAGCATTCAGGCTGTTTGGTGGTTTCTACCCATTTCTCTTATGTAGGTCCACAATGAAAAAGTACAACAAATGTGCAATTTGGTGAGGAATGGAATGTGAGTATACAACTAGAGAAAAAAACAGGTGCAAAAGCATCTATAATTGTTAAAGAGATTAGCAATATTGAAGAGAAATCTAGACATCTGCACTAAACAATAAGAAAGGCACTTTGAGGGCAAGGATCCATCCTCAAATGCTTAAAATTGTGAAAACGCAAATTCATTTGAAAGGAAAGGCTCTAAACTGAAAGTGTCATTGAAAGGGTTCCCTGCACAAAATAAAAACCCACCTAAGGATATATTAACACAGGGTTACCTAAGAAGCCACAGAGGCCATTACGACTGTACTCCAAGGGGGGAAGTCTGCATATTGAACTGGCAGTTTTATGTATGTGGTGTTAATTTTGCAGGCATGGAAGATGCAAAAGTCAGCATATCATGAAGACTTTCACCAACGTTGCCAAAGCAATGGATGATAGTCTCAGATTCCACACAAGGAGGCCCTGACATGTCAATCAATGCAAATTGTTTCCATAATATTGTATACTTCCTTGTGAGACCTAACTTACAGTGGAGGGCCCAGAATGTTGACAGGCCCTGGGATACCTGCTGAGAAAAGAACAAAGCATGAAGAGACATTGGCCCAAGAATATGGTCTCACACACAGCAGACCTGGAGAGGGAGGGCCGTTCAAAGCTATTCAAGATCAGAGGATTCCATCATAAGACTTAGATGGTGAAAATTAAAAACCTTAGGATTTTATTTTAATGTTCCTGGTGGGTTTAATTATTGCTTTGGCTCAACATTCTTGCTTTGGAATAGGAATATTTATAGTATGCTACAGTATATTGGAAATATGTAGCTTCAATTCTTTACTGTTCAGAATGAAAATATTACCAGCATTTCAGAAGAGACGCTGAGCTAACAATTTTGAAGTGTTGAGAGTATTAAAGTCTATGGTCCCTTTGACAGATGGGCTCCTTTATGAGAAAAAATGTAATTTTAGGGGATAATGATGAATTTTGTGATATAAATTCATGTGTCTGGTTGTGATGTTGACAAATGATTGACTTGTCATGGTTAATCTTGACTGTCAACTGAGGGGATTTAGAATCATCTTGAAGACAAACCTATCGACATGTCTGTGCAGGTGTTTTTAGGACAGTTTAAATGAGATGGAAAACCCATCCTGAATATGGATAATGATATTCCCTGGACCTATGGCGCCAAGACCTGAATAAAAAAGGAGAAAGTAAGTGGAGTGCAAAATTGACTTTTCAGCTTTCAAAATATGGGTGGAATGTAACAAGTCATCTCACATTCTTGCCACTATACATTCCATGCCATGACAGACAATATGTCTACTTAATTCTCAAACCAAAATAAATCCTTCCTTCCTTAAGCTTCTTTAGTGAAGTATTTTTTTTTTCACAGAACTTAGGAAAATAATGGGGGAGGCATTTTTTGGGTTAGTTGTCATTTTATAGGCTACATCATAATTCCATATGTTTCTTTTAAGCTACTCATTGGTAAAATGACTTACAAATATTTATTTGCATCTATGATGAACTTGTTTGACAATCTTTATGATATGCATTAGAGCACGTTTACATTTTCAATTTGAGCTTCTCTCTAGTATTTAGGAATATCTTTCTTATACTGAGATTGAATTTCTTCATTACTTTTAACTGTGATTCTTTAAAACATTTTCTATGCATTATGTAAATTAGGTTTAATTACTCATATATTTAATGGGAAAACAATTTTGCTAGTAACCCTCTATGAATTTAGAATATAATCTGCCCTTGCCAAGCGTGGTGGCACACACCTTTAATCCCAGCACTTTGGAAGCAGTGGTAGGTGGATTGCTATGAGTTTGAGGCCACCCTAAGACTACACAGTGAATTCCAGGTGAGCCTGGGCTAGAGTGAGACCCTACCTCAAAAAAAAAAGAAAAGAAAAGAAAAAATAAAAGAATCTGCTCTTTGCCAATGATGAGAAACACATTATAGACCACAGCTAATTCCCTGATGTGAGGGTTCTAGTCATTCAATGAGAAAATGCATTAGTAGAACTATTCAGTTTGATTCTCCTCATTATCTTTCATCCAAGCCTATTGTCTAGGTATATTATACAATTTTTCTAATGTTAACTATGTGTAATGTCAATTACATCTGAAAAAGTCCAGTTACGGACAGGTGTATTTTCCTTTAAGAATAAGTATGGTCAAAATATCCCAAAACTGCTTTAGACACCATTTATTTCAGTTGTGTCTAGATGTAATACAATTGCCTAAATAATCTTTTAACAGAATATTAAAAGTTTCTTATTGTAAAACTAAGCTCTACACTTAACTAAAGATCAATGCTCCTCAAAAAATAGTAAGGGCTATTGAAAAAGTATGAAGAATTAGCCTTGAAAATTACAACTTAAAAAATTTTCAATTTTTATTTACCTAGTTGATTTGACAATCTCTACTTTTATGCTGGGACAAAACACCAGACCAGAAGCAGCTGATTGGAGACAATTGTTGATTTCAGCTTTCAGTTTCAAGAGGAAGTCTCTTCATAATGGGAAAAACATGGCATAGTAGATGGTGGGCATCATATTTTGCCATAATAGCAAGACTGAGCTGTCTCTAGGCTTGGACAACAACTGTCCAAGTCCTGCTCCAAGCAACACACCTCCTCCAGAAGAGCTTCCCATCCTTAAATGTTTAGTGCTGGTGATTGAATAAGAGGCATCATCACAAATGCATGAGGCTATGGAGATGTTACACATTAAAATCAGCCACACTAGGCAAGTATGTTTAGACAAGTTATTATTACACAGAGAAACATCTTCTGAAAAAAATGTAAATTGACTGTTATGAAGTTTGGATGTATGGCCCCATAAACTCAGTCATTTTTGATTAAACTTCCTACTTGAGCCTCTAGAAGACAGGTCCCTGCTACAAGAGGGCATATCACTGGGGGCTTATATTGAAATGCAGTTCTAAAGTATGTTTTGGAGGTGGATATGAGTGCAGGTCTACTAGGAATATTCAGAGCAATTTGAGCTCTGGCAGTTCCTGCTTGCTGTTTTGTGGTGCTAGCTATATTTGGTGTCGCTCTGGTATCCATTTATGGAAGTAAGCAGCATCTTTTGCCATTGATGGAGCTTCCCTTGGGTTTTGTGGGCCTGAAGTAAATCCCTTCCTCCCATAGTGGTGTCTAGTTGGATGGTTGGACCATCAAGGAGGAGCTGACTGCAGCAACAGTATTTGGTACACATTTGTCAAATCTTGATAGCTATTTTAGATACCTTCCTACAAGAGTTTGAAGCATTTCCTTTAATTCTACAAGCATATAGAATCACTATCAAAAACAAACAAACAAACAAAAAACACTATCTACTGGAAATATATAAACATCCTTATGCTGCTGAAAAAAGATATTGTCGATAAGTAAGGAAATTATAAATACATAACCAGAGCTTATAGTTTAATTACCATTCCATATTTTCTTGTTACAAAACATAAGATTAGCTTGGAATATATAAGAAATTAGTTGCTATTTATACTACAGAGAAATTATAGTGTATAACATATTGATGCTATTGTATAACAAAACTTTATGCCTTAAAATGAAGAGCATATATAATTATACTTTGTGACCTTCACTCTTTAGCAACACAAAATTTATAGAGTGTATTGAATTAGGATACTTTGATTTGTTGAATAGATAGCCTATATGTTTTTAAATTGTTTGAGTACCACAAAAGATAATATAATACTCAATGATATATTGAATATATTATGTATAATATTTAATATAAAAATATTATATATAATACTGAATATTGAATGTTACTACTCCAAATATAGGGTTAATAAATCAACTTAA
The DNA here is from genome assembly GCF_020740685.1 of Jaculus jaculus. Taxonomy (NCBI): domain Eukaryota; kingdom Metazoa; phylum Chordata; class Mammalia; order Rodentia; family Dipodidae; genus Jaculus; species Jaculus jaculus. The sequence continues at coordinate 17,012,359 of NC_059125.1, read as the reverse complement.
ATGAGAATGTTTTTATTCTTATATATTTCCTTTAAAATATTTCTTCATTTAAAAAAATTATAACCATGATAGAATGCAAAAAACATAAGTTATTTTCTAAGTATATCATGTATCCGTGTGTGTGTGTGTATGTGTGTGTGTGTGTGTATTTATTTACATGAATAGCTAACACTTGATCTCACCATTGAGAAACTTGGAGCTGAGCAATGAACTGAACCAAGTTAGATTTCTGACCTATACAACTGTGGCAATAAACTTAATTTGTGTGGTCACAATATTATATATGTACTTATTTTCACATCATCTCAATTTATTCATGTCTTCATTAATTATATGATTAAATTAGGTTATATCAAGCTCTGTATAGTTTTATACTTATACTTAAGTAATATATGTAAAATATATGTGCATAATAAAATTAAACAGAGCACTATAAATTCAAAGTTTTGCTTACAAAGTATGAGACATCTAAAATACTGCAAAGAAATGATGTGTCTAGGAAAGTCAGAATATATCTAGAGCCTAAATAATACGCTCAAAATCATGTAGTTTGGGGGTTAATTATTCCCAAATGATTCTGAAAAGAGGGATCAATAGGTTCCATGAATTAGCAGTAAAACCTGAATAATATGCTATCAAAAGTCATGAGTAGTGGGCAGGTGGCTTAGTGGTTAAATACTTGCCTGTGAAGCCTAAGGACCCCAGTTCAAGGCTCGATTCCCCAGGACCCACGATAGCCACATGCACAAGGGGGCGCATGCTTCTGGAGTTCGTTTGCAGCAGCTGGAGGCCCTGGAGCTCCAATTCTCTCTCTCTCTCTCTCTGTCTTTGTCTGTCTGTCTCTCTCAAATAAATAAATAAAAATAAAGAAAAAGTGATGAGTAGTAACATGCACATAAGTGAACAGGCTATGGTGCAAAATGTTCAGCTTTCATCTTTTTTTTAAATTTTTTTTTGGTTCATTATTTATTTATTTATTTATTTGAGAGCGACAGACACAGAGAGAAAGTCAGATAGAGGGAGAGAGAGAGAATGGGCGCGCCAGGGCTTCCAGCCACTGCAAACGAACTCCAGACGCGTGTGCCCCCTTGTGCATCTGGCTAATGTGGGACCTGGGGAACCGAGCCTCGAACAGGGGTCCTTAGGCTTCACAGGCAAGTGCTTAACCACTAAGCCATCTCTCCAGCCTGCTTTCATCTTTTTTTAATGAGAGGGAGAGAGAAAGAGAATTGGTGTGCTAGGGCCCGCAGCCACTGCAACAAAACTCCAGACACAAATGACCCCTTGTGCACATGTGCAAACTTTCACACTTGCATCACTTTGTGTGTCTGGCTTATGTGAGATCTGGAGAGTTGAACATGGATTCTTAGGCTTTGCAGCAAGCACTTTAACTGATAGTCCACCTGTCCAGGTCAATTTTCATCTTTTAATCACATTTGCCATTAATTCTCATTGTTAAATAATAAGATGCTTGCCAGAGCTCAGTATTAAACTTATCTGTGTAAATAACTAAAGAGTTTTTAGTTAGATTATATTTCTTAAAGATTCTTCCTAAATGTGACTACCTACCAAAAGGAAATAAGAAAATTTATCTAGCTTTAATAGCAACTTTAATCAGGACTTCATCTATGTATACATGCTCTCTATGTATAAGACAAAATGATGTTATAAAGTCTATTCTTTAGGAGCATGTATAGTGTGTTTTTTCTCAAAAAAATTTATATTTCTGTCTACTCAGTGCATGTACCATCACTTGTTTCCTTCTTTATTTTCCTCTTCCATTTTTTCAGGAATTATTTTGCACAGTACAGTGAAACTTGATAGACATAAATTATTCTTTAGGAAAGTATCCTCACTATAGTCCTTTAAACACACCTTTGAAAAATAACTACTTCTGTTTGGTATGCAGCCTTCCAAGAATATATCATGAGTATTAAAACATACATTTTTAGCCAAATAAAAATCATTTTTATACAAATATATATATATACATAATATTCCATATAAGGTTTTGTAATTAAGGTGTAATCTTATAATATATAGCATTACATTTTTAATAAGAGTAACATTAAATTACCATGGGTATTTTCCAGCATTAGTAAAAAAAAAGACATATTACCATAATTAGTAATCTATCATTTTTATTATAATCATACTTGTATCTAACAGTACCTATCTAATTTTATATGCCTATGTAAGTAAAATAATTTCAACAGTGAAAATTCTACTCTACCTTATGTTAGTGGTTGCATAAAAGATTCCCCTACAAATGTAGTGCATGAGCTTTTGCAATCTAGGTTCCAATATCACACCCTCAGACCAGGCATCACTGACTATTCTCTGTAGGGTTACATCTTCGAGCACATAGTCCCACCTTTTTCATATTCTGTGTAACTTTTCACATTACTTGGCACAATATAAACATTTTTCTTCTTCATTATTACTAGATGCTAATGTCACAATGTCTCTTTATTCATGCCATTGTAGACTTATACTTGACAATTAATAGACAGTCAATAAGTATTGAGAAAGTAATTGAATAGGTCAATAGATGGTTGAATAGATAGCTGGCTGTGAGGATGGATTGATGGATGAATAAATTTTACTCACAGACTTTCCATCTTTCTTTGTCTCTCTAATGTTTTGGAATGTTGAAAATGATAATTTTCAAACACTAAGCAATTAATGAACTAACTTTTCATAGAAAATAACTTCATAGTAACTAGAAGGCTTAGAAGAAATCATGAATAATAAAGCAAGCATCATCTAAACTTTCAATGTTCATTTATTGAGAAAACTCATAATATTTTATGAGTATCATTTTCTGGAAAGATTCACAATAATAAGAACACCTTAAAATTTACTAACAGTACAAGTTAAGTGTGATGGTGCATGCCTTTAATTCCAGCTCCCAGGAAGCAGAGGTAGGAGGATCCCAGAGTTCCAGGCCAGCCTGGGACTACCGATTAAGTTCCAGGTCAGCTTGGGCTAGGCTGAGACCCTAAATAAACATTATATATATCATAAAAGAGAGAGAAAGAAACAAAATCCCCCTTTGGCGCAGGACAAATGGCTCTACAGTTAAAGGAATTTCCTTGCAAAGCCTACTAGCCTTGATTTGATTCTCTAGTACCTATGTAAAGCTAGATGCACAAAGTTGTGCATGTGTATGGAGTTCATTTGCAGCACCAAGAGGACCTTCCCCCCCCTCTTTCTCTTCTTGCAAAGAATTTACGTTTCTGACATTGCAAGAAACAATATTATGAGGTGACAAAAAGTAGAATTCCTCAGCTTCTATTTTGTTTCAAGTTCTTTGTTCTGTCAGACTGAAAGAACAATATATTGGAGGGGATAGAGAAAATATTTCCAGGAAAAAATGAACCTTATTTTAAAAAGAGTCTAAATGAATGCTCAAAAGGTATTGTGTTACAAGACTGAAATTGTGCTCTTGGTGTGGAATTATTTAAAATTCTTATTTAATCCCTAGGGCATTGGTACAGATGATTAACTTTAAAGATGGGAAATAGTAACATGGGCAAGGAAGAATGCAATTCAAAAAATTTAATGAGGGTCTACTTAGAGCAATTCTGCCAGCCTCTCTTGAATTAGTAACTAGGTATCAGCCAGTTTTACATGTTGCTTGGGTGATCTTTTCTAATATGCCAGAAACTTTCACCCTTACAAGCAAACTTTACTGTGAAATTTGTTCCTCTGCAGCTCATTCACAGAAAATGCCTCAGTTATCAGATGAGAATTTAGTTTGAAAAGCATTTAATTGGTATAGAATCACTTGTGAAGCTTTGCACATATTAATATCTATAACCCAAAGATAACAACTCCAGAAATAGTAATTTGTTTGGTCTGGGATGCTGTCTACTCATCAGGCTTTATCTACCATCTTGCTGCTCACTTGGTTGTGCCATGAGATTTGATGACTACTGTTGGAGATTGTTTCTGTCCAGTGAAATAATTAATCACTGGTCATTTCCTCAGTGGAATTTACCAGTTCTCATCTCTCTTCATCTTTGTCAGCATTTTTAATTTTTATGTCTTTTCGATAATAGCTATTCTATTCTTGTGGTGAAATCAGCTTAACAACCCTGAGTAAGAATGGGGAAGTCATGCTCAAAGAGAATGGTAACTAGCTTAAGTAACAACTAGGTATTGCAATCACTTGGTTTGGTAAACATTAAGTTGAACAGGTCTTACTGTGTTCTTTTGTGAGGGCTTAAATAGCTGCTCCAGTGTTGTCATTGGATACAGACACATCCAAAGGAAATGTCGTTTCACCAACTTATTTGAACATTTTTAAATTTTTTTGTTTATTTTTATTTATTTATTTGAGAGCGACAGAGAGAGAAAGAGGCCTAGAGAGAGGAGAGAGAGAGAGAGAGAGAGAGAGAGAGAGAGAGAGAGAGAGAGAGAGAGAGAGAGAGAATGGACGTGCCAGGGCCTCCAGCCACTGAAAATGAACTCCAGACGCATGTGCCCGCTTGTGCATCTGGCTAACGTGGGTCCTGGGGAGTCGAGCCTCAAACCGTGGTCCTTAGGCTTCACAGGCAAATGTTTAACCGCTAAGCCATCTCTCTAGCCCTTATTTGAACATTTTAAGCACTTTTTGTGTTATGGAATCTACATAGCTTAAAACATATTTTAGGAAATGAGTGGTATAAATATTAACTTGTAACCAATGTAGTTACTCCCTTGAGCAAGTGACTTTTATGGTATGTGCTTTAATATTTTATGTGCATATTATTTCATAGACAATTATAAAATACAAATTATTTATGACTATTTTAAGTCAATGAATGTTTTTTTTTAATAAAATTCTGTATAGATGGATATCTACTGAAAGTGTTTGGCCTTTTAGTTTCCGAAATATTTATTACTCTGCTTAAATAGAAGTTTGCTATATATGCTGATTATGAGAGGTAGGCTACCTATGTAACTGTATGTTTCTTGTCATTCCTTGCTCAACAGTCAAAAGTCAAGTTTTGTTTATACTCACAGTAAATTTGTGGATACTGCAGTCATTCCTTTTCCCTCAGCCAAAATATTCAGAAGATTCTACATTTTTACTGAATGTAGGTTTTGCATGAAACCCTTCACACAGTTTCAGAGAAATGTGACATAGGGACAAACTTTGCAAATGGAACTCACAGTTTCTTATCTATATTTCATGCTTCTTCTGGACTATCTGTAATTATGCCCAAGCTTCAGTCACTCTGTAGTTTTAATTCCAATTCTCAACAGGGGCCATTTTTTTTCTCCTCAGGAAATCTTGCCATTTGAGTAGGAAAATATCTCCTTTCTAGGAAAAGCTATCAGAAAAAAATGCCTCTTTCTTTTTCTCTCATCTAATTTTGCATGAAATACATTTCTAGTGATAGAAAGTCCTTTACATCAAAATCATTAGAAATCAGAGTTTCCATTGTAGTTCCTGTTTATGATCTTGGGTCTTTTGAATCAATTCTTGACCCAGCTATATTTTCAGGGATTGAAGTGGTCATCTTTTATTTTTACCCCAGACATTTTCCTGCCCTCTTTGTTATTCACTGAATTACCAGGGATACAGAATTGGAGATTAAATTTATTATGCTTTTTTTTTTCCCCAAAAGGATTCATTTTAGGTGCAACTAAGAAGGTACTGGCAGTAGAGTAAAAGATGGGAAAAAGGATTGAGCTAAAGTACTTGAAGCACCAGGAAGTATATAAATAATTTTGTTTTTTTACTCTGGGAATCCACAATATTTCCCTTGGTACCTATCTCATTCAGATAAAGATTGATGCATGTTATCCCCTCACCAGTTACAATTTTAATTGATTATGTATGAGAAAGACTATCACTTCATGGTTCTGATAGCTGTTTTTTTTTTTCTTGCAAGACTTTAAGACTCATTCCTTCAGAACTAACATGTTCATAATAGAATAGGGCCGATTAAGGAGTGTATGCATTTGAAATTTAGTTTCACGGAAAGAAAGAAAATTTGCCCTCTGAGCAGTTAGAAAGTATCATTGATTTTTCCCAGCATGAAGATTGGACAAAATCTATTTTGGAGTTTCTTTTTCATCAAAAAAGACTTAAGGTAGACTTAGATGAACTTATAGTATTAAGAGCAGATTCCGCGGAAAAGAATGCATTAGAAGATCATTGTTTTCAATGGTGTTAAATGTACTTAGATGAATAAGATTCACATTAACATGATGTTTTAATTACTTTTATTAATCTTGAGTTGTAATCAATGACATTAACTTAATTCTTTTTATGAAATGTAAGAGTGAGTATAAAAAACACTACAAATAAGAAAGACAGTATAGGGATTGGAAATAATAAAGAGAAGTTAAACAATGGGCCTATAACAATACTCAGGCCAAATTTCTCAGGTTTATTCATTCAGATTATTTAATAGTATTGACACGAGGGAATCTCTGAAAAGTCTACCTGTCATGTTTGATCTTACTTTGGCAAAGTAATTTTCAAAAAGTCATTTATAGATTTATTCAGTAAATATGGTATAAGAGTGGCATATTTCATACTTGGTGAAATTTTATTTCTGCAGAATTAATTTATTTCTCTTTTTATTAATGCAAAGTGCTCTATTCATCTCTGGACATAAGATCACTGGGAGATAAATTTTCTTTCAATTATGGTGAAATCCAAAGTCTGTACAACTAGAATATGTCTGTGAATCTTGTACTCGGTTCCATACAACTGACTTACAAATATTAAATGAATATAAATAAAGATGAATGGAGTTAGGTGGTTAACCTAGTGTAAAAATCCAAGGGAAATTTTCAAGGGCATCAACAACTATAAAGAAAATACAATGTAATAGACTAAATAGATTCATATTTCCTTATTCTCCCTCCCTCCCTCTGTCTCTCTCTCCTTGCTTTCCTTGGCTTCAGTAAAAATTAGGAAATGGCATAATTGTTTATCCTGCAAAGATCAGAATTTAACATCTATAGGGTTAGTCTACTCTGCTGCTGTCTATATTCATTATACACATAGTAGTTGTGGAAGCTGAATTATGAAAATAATAGCCAGAAACCTTCTGAGAAGCATAATTTTCACAAAATATTAAAGACAGAGAAATAATTTAAAGGAATGGAATTCTTATTATGGAGTTATTGTCTATGAGTTCTTGCTGTCAGAAAGTAAACAGAATCCAATCTGAAATCGTTCATCTGCACACAGACATGGAGAGAATGGGTGTGCTACACCCTCTTGTGACTGCAAATAAACTTCAGATAATTGTGCCATATTGTGGATTTGGCTTTACATGGGTACTAGGGAATGCAACCCAGGCCTGAAGACTTTTCAAGCAAGTAATGAGCCATCTGCCCAGATCAATATGCACTCACCTTAATCAAACTACCCACAGATGGGTACAAGAACAAATGATGTCATTAGAATTCAATAGCAAGTTCTTTGCTATTCAATGGTCTCCAATGCCTCCATCATACTTAATTCTTTTCCTTTCACATACTTAACCTTTTATAGAAACACAATCTTTCTTGATGTACAACTTCTTTTTACTTTGGAAAAATAAATGCATGTTTTATGGTATTTCTAAATTCTTATTTAGGCTACCATTGGAGCAAAATCAGATGGCATGCTAGAATCAACTGTGGGTAAAGAGGCAAAATTAACCTTGACCTTACTTCAATAGGAAGTAAATGCAATCTACATTACTAAAAATTCTCCCTATCCCTATACATTTCCTCCCCCCTTACCTTCTTCTCTTGATAAATATCTGTGTCATTAATCTTATTCAATTCAATCAATGTTTGGCTGGAAAAATGACTCAGTAACATGTTTGCCTTGAATGCATGAAGACCCAAGTTTTATGCCCAGAAGGCATTGAACAAAAAAATTTAAAAAATAATAATAAACAGGAGAGGATGCATGCTATTGAAATCACAGTACCAGAGAAGTGAAGAGAGAAATATTTTGGGCTTATTCTGAGGTCAATCCAGCCTACTTTGTGAATTCTAGGCCAAGGAAAGACGCGCCTCAAAAAATAGTGGACAGTGACTGAGAAGAATGACATTTGAGGTAATCTTCTGGTCTTCACGTGCAAATAAATGCACACATGTGCAACCATGTATAAGAGCACACATATAAATAAAAAAGAAAAGCAACAAACTGAACTGGAGCTGAGCTCAAAGCCTTCTCCTTGTTAGTTAGTGGTCACAATGCTGAAAAGGGCTATGCATCCTGTCACAGGAATACTTTTTCCCTGAGGAGACCTGAACACATGTCATCTCACTCAGATAGGGCACAGATGACAGACCAAAGGACAATTACATACACCAGAAAAAAACCATTTTGGTGAGCCAATGAGTTTATTGGGGTTACCTATAGAACATGACTGAAGAGTTATTTATAGGAACAAGGGTGACTCAAAGGCAGCTGCATCACTACAAAGTCCCACCACATCTTGGATGGTGACCCCACGGAAGCTGCATCAAGGAGTCCCACTTCTATATAACCTGCTGTCTCCTATATAATCTAGCTTTTTCTAGAGATCATTTACAGCTGGGGAGAAAGCAGGCAGGAGCAATTGCTGTAACTTCAGGTGAAGGTCTTGTGGCCCTCCCTACTTCCATTTACAAGGAAGTTGTCAATAGCTCCACTACTATTACGATAGAAATTGTATCACTGTATTGTTCTGCTCCAAAATTGACATAGCTACCTGACCAAAGCATACTTTACCTCAACATGGCTTCATGTTATGCCCAGAGGAAAAATACCATATGGCACAGCCTGCTGGAGGAGAAAAACCATCAACACACTTGAGCAAAAGTAGCCCCTTCAAGCTACATGGCTGTCCAACCAGGCAAAATGTGCCAGTTTGTACAATGGTGGTATTTCTGTTATGGGAGAAATGGAAACAGGAATTTCAGGGTTCCTTGTCAATACACAATACACCAATGCTCCAACAAATTTAGAGTATGCTGGATTCTTGTCTTGTGAATTTAAAGAATTGAAATCCATAGACAAGGCAAGGGTTAGAGATTTTTGTTTTTTTAAATGAAGAGTAGGAAAGAGAAGAAATTGCAGAGAGCTGCCACCATGTGAAGGTTTGGAGGGGGTATACAGCCCATGTGAGAGGAAGGGCCAAGACAAGGGAAGCTTACAAGAACTTCAAAGTTCAGGAGCCAGCCAAAAGATAAGCTAGCCCCTGGCATGCATCTATTTATAATCATATTGTGGTTGATTTTACCTTCAGGCTCAGGTGAGCCTGAAACACAGTTCATTGGTCTGGGCTAGAGGCTGGCTCAGGAAGAGGCCAGCCATGATGCCAAGTTCTGATGGCCAAACTTAACTAACCACAATATCAGTATTAGATTAAAATTATAGGAAAGGGGACCCCTTCCAAGGAGGAGCTCAGGTTGTTTGTGGAAAAACCCTATCTAGGGAATTAATTTAGACAAGAAATAAGAAGTCAGATCATTCTTTGTTCTCTAGCACAGTGGATATTGTGAGGATATTCCTGCCTTTACTTTCGAGGCTGAATCACTCTAAATTGCCTAACAAAGCTACCTGACTCCCTCTCAAAACCAAGTACTCTCTGACTGGATTTGAGGCCTGCTACGTGGAATTCATGCCTGGTACTGAAAAACCTAGTTAAAAACCTATGGCTGGGGAAAAGCTACCTTTGTTTTTAAAAATGGATAATTTATGCCAACCAAATTGACCTTGATTTATGTTTATGCCCATATTTTAATGATATTTTCATTTTGGGTTAGAGAAGCTTCTCTTTTCACATGGCAGTTGATAATAGGGAGAATCAAATCTCATCAAAATGCTGAGAATTAGAGCGTTTGGCACTAAGTAAGACATATCTATTAGACACTCCAGAGCTCACAGGCTCATGGAATATTGCAGAAGAGGTGGCCACATGAATGTAAGGGCCAAAGGATGGAGAGAAGTGCGACAATACTGCCTTCATATACAAAGTGCCTTTGGTATTCATGATCTCACAGTGGCTGGCATACCTACAAAAGACCTGAGTATTAGGTTGGAAAATATGTTGAAATCAAAATATAGCAGGGAATAGTTGAAGAGAAGAGATTCAGCTCAGGGAGCATGGGGGAGATGGAACAAAAGAGGGTGGTGGAAGGGGATTATGATCAAGTTAACTTCTGTATGTGAATGTGAATTTTATTGGCAACTTCTATACGAATAGACAATATCCATTGAAAAAGTCCTCTGCCACCACCTTCTTTTCTGCTCTTTGTTTTCCTTGCTTTCTGTCACATCTTTCACAATGGACCGTGAGCCTTGGAAAATGTGTTACATATATCTCACTTAGTGCTGAACAATCCACTGAAACTTCTTCTCATCACTTTGGTGAGTTTAATGTAACAATAGTGGTCACTATCATCTGAAAAGAGAAGCTTCTCTAACCAAAATTGAGAGCAACATTTTAATATATTGGTGTAAATCTAAGAATTTAGAGGGAAGTCTGTGGGCATAATATATCCATTTAGCCAGACAGCAATAATAGTTTCCTCCTATGGTTTATAACTTCCCCAGCCATAGGTTTTCAGTACAAGGCAGAAATTCCTTCCTGTGAGCCAGCCTCAAACCAATCAAAGAACAGATGGTTCCCTCTATAATAGACATGCAACAATTGCGCCAGTTGGTACATTTGGCCTGGCTGGCCAGCTGTAGAACATTCAGAGTCTACTGCTGGTTAAGACCATTGATGACTTATCTCCCCAAACAGGCTGCATAGCTCTTTCCAGCATCCCAACAGCAAGTCAACAGAGAGAAAGCTTCCAGATCAGCTCCAGCTTGATTTGTCAGTGATCTGAAGCCCAAGCATGTGGAGTCTTCAGCAATAAGGTCTTAATATCTAGTTCCAGTGGGCAACCAAGAGTGTTGGCCATGTCTTATAATGTTTTGGGTATACTAAGAGCCTCTCTGACCAATGACTGGAAGGTATACCATCTCTGATACTTAAATTTTCTTGTAACAATCTGTGGCTTCTGGGCACAGAATTATCTACCCCTACAGTGTACCTCTGTCCAAACTCTCTCTCTCTCCTTTAAAAGTATATATTTATACACACACACACACACACACACACACACACACACACACACAATGAAGTAGTAGATTTCTATATGGCTTATTCATAAGACTTTTAATTTTTATGAGTCCTCCTCTCACCTCCTTCTCTGCTTCATCCCTCTCCTAACACCCAATTTTATTTTATTTTATTTTTTTATTTTTTTAAATTTTTTATTTATTTATTTGAGAGCGACAGACACAGAGAAAAAGACAGATAGAGGGAGAGAGAGAGAATGGGCGCGCCAGGGCTTCCAGCCTCTGCAAACGAACTCCAGACACGTGCGCCCCCTTGTGCATCTGGCTAACGTGGGACCTGGGGAACCGAGCCTCGAACCTGGGGTTCTTAGGCTTCACAGGCAAGCGCTTAACCGCTAAGCCATCTCTCCAGCCCTAACACCCAATTTTAATTGGCTGCTTTTTAAGTACTTCTTATAGGCAAAGACATATATGTTGACAACATCACATTGGTATGTGTCTTTTTTAATATATTTATTTGAATGTATGTATTTGTTATTTATTTATAAAGACAGAGGAGACAATAGATACATCAGAGCTTCTTGCCACTGTAAATGAACTCCAGACGTGTGCCATGTTGTGAATCTGCCTTTAGGTGGATACTAAGGGATCAAACCCAGGCTATATGGGTTTGTAAGCAAGTGCCTTTAACCAATGAGTCATCTCCCCAGACTCTTTTATAAGAATATATTTATTCTGAAAATGCCATGAAGTTTCTCATACCTAGCCTGTAGAATTCTTCAATACATCCAGTCTGCTTGCTGTTTGCTATTTCAAGGAGAATCTCAGGGGTGTTGATTTTCCTTTTATATAGCTGCTTGTGCTCTCTATTTGATGAAGCCATCCTTTGCCAGAGGATAATACAACACACACACACTACTTTATGATCATTTGCTGAAAGAATAAAGATCAATAAGGAAAATGGTTCCCAAACATTTTTACATGATGACATTGCTTGGATATCAAAGTGGAAAAGGGACATAAGGAAGTATATGGGGGAAAGAAAGTGCAATGGAAACAAAATTTGTTTGAAAACACCACAAATTCTTTGTATGCTAATGAAAAATAAAACTAAATATTAATCCATAGTTTCTAGTTCCTACCTCCAAAATTAAGAGTAACAACTATCAATACTTGGTTGCTTTGGGAGATAAAGGTATGTAAAAAGTGGGGAGAGGGTTATAAAGGAGGACAAATGGGGAAGAGGAAAAGAAAGAAAAATATCAATTTTTTTCTCATATACAGATTTATATATCAGGAGGAGCACTATTTGGAAAAGCAAGAGGACTGGCTGAAGTTGGTAGAAAGAGGGTAATGTGAGGACAATTATGATGAAAATATAATTATTGAGCATATGAGCTTTATAAGTGAAAGGGATGACTGCAGAGGACATTGTTGGAACTGGGCTACTGGCATAAGGGTTGGGTGCATTCTGCTGCCCAAGCCCAGAGAGTTTGATCAAGGTTAAATTTGTAATGGCCTTATGTGCTTGGCTAAAAGTATTGGACTGAGAGATTTAAGATGTTAAGTTGGAAAGCATCAAGAAAGTTAAAATTACAGGCACTGAGACTAGTTTTAGGATACTGAAGTTGCTATTGTCAACACTTTAGCAATCTCAAGGGAGAAGGCCCAACTGCTTTATATTAAAACAATGTAGAGGGTGCCTGAGGAAAGACTATCATAGAAATGCAAACTCTTTTGGAAAGGGTTGACTGAAGAAGGAACCTGCTTTTCAAGGTTATGATTTATTTTGTTCCTGAATTAAGAATATAGCTGTGTCCTGCACACCTGGTACTGGTTTCAGAAACATGAAAAATGTGAGGGGTGGTTGTGAATTGCACACAGTTCCAGGAGCCGCTGCTGAGATGTGGCATGAGGCAGGGTCTGATGCCCTCATAGGCTGAAAGAGTCTTTAAATATGGACCATAGTTTGCATGGAAGATGATTTGGATATACCAGGACTATACAAGGGCTACCATAGAGCACACTGTTGGCCTAGGGTGGAAGAGTTCCCTGGCTACTCTGCACAACTGGAGGGGTGGAATTGGAAAATCTGGAGACTGTCAGTGTCTGGTTACACTGAACTTGAACTGCAGAAGTTTGATGTTTATTTGATGGCGGTTGAGTTTGCATTATTTTAGTCTCTCCTTGCTGTGTATTATACTACATTATACCAGTTGAAAATATTTACTCTGTGCTTTTGTAGGTTGGAGGGATTTAACTTGTTTGATTTTATAGGACTCATTATCTTAAGTTTGTCAGGATTATGAGGACCTTTGAAATTGGGCTAAATACAATTTACAATGTGTGATGATTTTAAATCAATTGGGGACCAGGACCAGAATGTGGTAGTTTGAATATATGGGCCCCAATATATTCAGTGTTTTGTTGTTTTGTTACTTTGTAGTTTGCATCTGTAACCACCTGGCTGGAGGCAGTGTCACTGGGCAGATCTTAAGGTGTGGTGGTGAGTTTGAGATTTCAATCTAAAGATATGCCAAGTGTGCCTAGCTGGAGTTCCTGAAGTGTGCTGCACTGTGTGGCTTTTGGTTTGTGTTTATCTATCTCTGTCTGGTCCTGAAAGAGCAGGACATCTTCTCCTCCCATTATGGAACTTCTCCTGCATCTGTAAGCTTCAATAAATCCATTCTTCCACAAGTGTGCCTGGTCTGGAAGTTCATCTCAGAAAATGTGAAGCTGTCTGCTACACTCTATAAAATCCTTTTTTGAGGATTGGGGACCTGGTTCAGTGGTAAAGCCTTTGCTGTGGAGTTCAAATCCTCACCATCCATGTAAATGTCTGGCAAGTTTGGTGTACCACATGAAATAATAGCCCTGGTGAGACTGAGGCAGGATCACCATGGGCAAGTTGGCTAGTTATATTAGTGGAATAGTCAAATTCTGATCAAGTGAGAAAACTTGACAGAATAAATAAAAATGGTGAATGATGAAGGAAAACATGCTAAGTAAAAGTCTGGTTTCCCCAGGCACCCACAAACATGTAAGCATGCATACATAGGCACATGCTTATACAATAACAACCAACAACCTGAAACTTTTGAAAAATTGGGCTGTTTCCATTAACAAATGATTCTAGGTGTCAGATGTTGATATTACCTCATTTGGAGTAAGACTTAATGAGAAGAAGTCTTTATTTCTGTGCTATGGGCCTTTGTCTTATCAACCTCATTAGTTATCAACCAAAATTTAGAACTTTTTTCCTTGTTTTATTAGTTTTGTATTCAGTGAATACAGCCAAGTTGGTCCCACTGTTAGCCTCCTCCCTGACCGCCCCCCTCCGCAGGGACCCACCTCATTGTGGAATATGGGTCGTGCATTGTGGGGTTAGCCATCAGTTATGAGTAGGAGGCAATGTCTCTGTGCATCATGACTCAACATGTAGCTCTGTCATCCTTTCTACCGCCTCTTCTGCAAATTTCCCTGAGCCATGTTGGGTTCATTTTATTTCTGCTTCAGTGATGAGGTCTTAGGAGCCTCTGTGTCTCTGGATATCTGGTTTGGTAGGAGTTGATTGTTCTCTGTGTCTATCTCTTTCAGCATGTGCTAGTACCAGGTTCACCAAGAAAACGGCACTCTTGCTTCTTTCCCCAATTATTCTTAGTTTAGCAGGGGCACTTTTGTGGTATGATGGGGGTGGTTCTTTCCTTAGGACCTGCGTCTATCTGAAAAAGATAAACAGTTCCTCTGACAGAGAGTAAAGTTAGCACTAGATAAACAAGATAACCTTTATTTTTTAGAGAAAATTATATAGGTATAGGCCCTCTTGTTGTCCAGAATTGGTGGGAGCTTGGTTTGGCTAACTGATCTGCTCAGTGGTACAGAACCCATAGCTGGAGCTTGGATAAAAGACAGAATCATTTCCAAAATTTAAGTGTGTTTCAGCTGAATCTCGATAGCTTATAGTTTCATCTTTCATCAGTCTTTCAACAGAAGTTTGATTTTGGGTTTGAAAACATGACTCAAACTGAACTCTACCTTGCAAATAGCAGAGTTACATTGAATTGTAGTGCTACAGATATTGTCTTTTGTATTTCCCCCGATAAAGAGTAATTTCTCATTAGCTGTCATTCATTTTTTTTACATCTCCTGAGATGAGCTACAGTGTGTTTTACATATGACAGGTACTTACCAAATAAATATTACTCTGATCTCGTCAATCTAAATAAAATGTGACTTCCTAGGTTTAAGGAAGGAATGCATAATGTATCCAAATTCTTTTTAAACTCAAATTGTGTTTATTCTATGAAGTCTTTTTTTGCTAGAAATATTTAAGACCATATGATAGAAGAATATATATGACATGAATAAATATTAAGATTTGTAGCTAACAGGTGTAAAGAACCTTCAAAGTGTTTTGAAACTGTATTGCCTTGCATTTGTGTGACTAATCTGGCTAACAAGCTGAGACTGTGTGCATATATGTGTGTGTGTGTGTGTGTGTGTGTGTGTGTGTGTGTGTGTGTATGTATATATACATATATATATGAAATACATACTGCTATCCTTTGTACCTTGAGTAGCTATTTTTCCCTTTCAGTTTTTGATAGTTTAGAGGGAAAATAAAATAACTTCACTGTGCTGTTTTATAGTTTTATTGCTTAGGTATTTTATTTGACTTCTAGAGGCTCAGCTTCCAAAGATTCATTCATCTAAATCAGCCTTAGGGTTCACTTAACTCTAATCCCCTGAAATCATGTTCAAACTGATGGCATGAAGCAGTGATCTCACCTTAAATTTACTTAACCTTCCATTTCAGTAGTTATCATGTGATATTTTTATTCTTCTTATGTAATCACAGATTTTAAGGTTTTATTATTTTTTATTTTAAAAGTTTTATTTTCCAGCGGAGCATTTGGAATGTGCTTAGGAACATCTGTTAGTAAGAATAGCAAACAAATAGCATATATTTCCTTGGCATTTTTGTATTGATATCCTAGAGCTTTCTCAAATTGCTGAACTGTTCATGACATTCAAATGTTTTTCCAAATCATTCATCACATATAATGTAGCTCCCATTCATATTTAGCTTACATTTAATATTTTATATGTAACTATATAGATTTCATGATTTTTTAAATCAAATCTCACATAAATTGTACTTCCTCTACTTATAAACCTTGCAATCTGAACTGAGTTAGTTAATAAGTGAAATAATTGAACCAGAAAAATTGCTGTATTTTTTATTTTTCTCAAATGTTTCTTTTTAAAAGTATGAACACCAAATGAGGCACAAGGTCATATGAAATAAAATATCTTTGCATAAAATATGCTATTTGGTTTTCTTGGTGCATAATATAAAAATTATGTGAGTGACAATGAAGTCAAATAGTATAATGCAATACAGTTGCATGATCTAAATAAAAATTTTGTAATCAGAAATAAAAATTTCTGATAAAAGTATGTACAAAACTTCAAAATATTTCTTTTACAAATGACCTGTTCTCTGTTGAAATGCTTGTTTTTACTAAACATTATTAAAATGCTCTGTCTCCCATTAAGTTCACTATCTGAAATTGGGAAATCATTGTTTTTAGCATGGATTTTGCTATATAGAATATAAAAATTCTTAGACTAATGACAAAAAAATGAACTGTTCTAGTATAAATGTGATATTGATTCAGTTCACAAAAGAGATATATGGCTTGAGCTATTTTTGTCATGTCTTAAATTTAAAATATCTTTTGCAAGATACATCTAAAAAATGGTGTTTTTCCATTTTCAAATTATACTACAATATTCTCCTTTTCTACATTCATGCAGCTAGATTAAACAGCTAGAAAAATTAATGTGCCTACCTATGCATCCATATTAGCAATGAGTAGGAAAATATGAATTTAATACATGCTAGAAGATTATAAATGTAACTTTATTTTTTTATTTATTCTTTTATTTTTGTAGTTGGTGAATACATTCAAGTTGGTACCATTGTTAGTCTCCTCCCTGTCCTACCCCCTCCACCAGGACCCTCCTTGTTGGAATATATGGGTTGTGCATTGTGGGGTAAGCCTTCAGTTTCTGGTAGGAGGAAATGCCTGTGTATAATGACCCAACTTGTGGCTTTGACATTATTTCTGCCCCCTCTTCCACAAATTTCCTGAGTCATGTTGGGTCCATATTAGGTCTGCTTCCATGTTGATATCTTGGTTGCCTCTGTGTCTCTGGATATCTGGTTTGGTAGGGGTTGATTATTCTCTTTGTCTATCTCCTTAACAGTTGTGCTGGTTCCCAGTTTGCCAAGAAAACAGCATTCTTTCAGGTGTCCCCAATTATTTTTAGTTTCAGCTAGGGTCCTTTTTGAGGTATGATGGATTGGTTCTTTCCTTAGGATCTATGTCTATCTGAAAAAAGAGAAGCAGATTCTCCAATGGAGAGTAAAGTTAGCACCAAGTAGATGTGTTAACCATTGTTTTTTAGAGATAGTTTAGTGGAGAGAGGGTTCATTTTTGGATATGGTTCTGACTTGTTTCCCAGCTCCAGCTATGGGTTCTGTTCCACTGAGAAGATCAGTTAGCCAAATTGCGAGCAGTTGGTTTCCCATCATGGCTATGCAACACTATTGCACTTGTGTGAGCATCATGTCAGGTTGTTTGCTGCTAAGTAAGATAGACCATGTGTTGCTTGGACAGAAATTGGTCTTTTTCCCCCAGTCTCCCATGTAGCAACTTTCACCACTAGACATGCTAACTGTCTGGGGACTGACTCCCTTCCAGCTTCCAGCCGTGTTGCTCCATGCTACATACCAACAGTGTATTGTGTCTCCAAAAGTAGAGTATTACCACAAACCTATGATGGTTCCTCAAGCACTCTGACATAAATCTGTCTTCTTTTGGGAAACGTTGTAGGTCTCTGTGATCAAAGGCTCATTGTGGATGATTACCATATGCTGGTACTGGGAGCAACAGGTTTGTGGCCAAGAAGAGGAAGAAGAACCAGATAAGTGATATAAAAGAGATAGAGGGATGAGAGAGAAGAGGGAGAGTGGGAGAGAGAGAAAGAGAGAGAATCAGAAATAGGAGGAGATAATAAACAGTGTTTTTCATACCCCCTCAAGGGCCTTGTGAATCTGGTATTCCCTCTAAGGGCCTTGGGGAGGTTCATCCATTTGGTCTGTCTATTAGGATGTAGAGTTTTATGGTACCATTGCTTTTTGGGTCCAGTTTTGTGTACACCCTCCCTTCCATACCTTCCCCTCTCTCACCACTCTATTGTCCAGTCCTCTAGATGATGGGTAGGTATGATGGCAACTTGGGTAATCCAGGTTAGGAGATGTAGATGAGTGAAACTATGCAGGGATTATCTTTCTGTGACTGGGTGAGTTCACTGAGAATAAGCTGTTCCAGGCTCCACCATTTTTCTTCAAATTTCATTGTGTCATTTTTCCTTACTGCTGTGTAGAATTCCATTGTGTAGATATACCACATCTTAGTTATCCATTCATCTACTGATGGACATCTGGGTTGGTTCCAGCTCTTGGCTATTACAAATTGAGAAGCTATAACCATGGTTGATCAAATCTCTCTGAGCTGAGGGCATGAAGCTTTTAGGGTAGATGCCCAATAAGGGAATAAGTGGGTCTGTTGGTAACTCTATAGCCAGTTTTTTAGGAGCCTACATGTTGCTTTCCAAAGTGGTTGTACCTTCTTACATTCCCACCAACAGTGGACAAGGGTTTTTATTTCTACACATCCTCACCAGCATTTGTTTGCATTTGATTTTTTGATGTTTGCTATCCTTAGTGGAGTAAGGTGGAATCTCATGGTAGTTTTAATTTGCATTTCCCTGATGATTAGGGATGATGAACATTTTCTTAAGTGTGTGTTTGCCATTTGTGTTTCTTCCTCTGTGAACTGCCTGTTCAGTTCCTTGCCCCATTTTGTGAGTGGGATTTTTGACTTTTTATTGTTTAGGTTCTTGAGTACTTTGTAGATTATAGAAATTAGGCCTCTGTCAATTGGATATTCAGCAAATATTTTTTCCCATTCTGTGGGTAATCTATTGGATCTGTTTATTGTATGTTTGTCTGTGAAGAAGCTTTTCAGCTTTGTAACATTCCACTGGTTGAGTGACTGTTTAAGATCCTGTGCTACTAGGGATTTGTTCAGGAACTCTTTTCCCAATTCTAGATCATGGAATGCTGCATGATATCAGATAACAATGCTAGAAATTAACAACAAAACATCCACCAAAAGTCCCATCAGCTCCTGGAAGCTGAACAGCACACTTTTAAACAATAAATGCATAGTGGACAAAATAAAAAATGAAATAGAGAAATTTCTAGAAAGTAATGACAATAAGAACACATCATATAAAAACTTATGGTATTCAGTGAAGGTGGTCCTCAGGGAAAAATTCATAGCACTAAATGTCTTCATAAAAAAGACAGAGAAATCCCAAATCAATAGTCTAACCATGCACCTAAAGGCACTGGAAAAGCAAGAACACTTCAACCCAAAAAGCTCCAGACAGGAAGAGATAATTAAGATCATAGCAGAAATTAATGAATTAGAAACTCAGAAAACAATTATGAAAATTGATGAAACAAAAAGTTGATTCTTTGAAAAAATAAACAAAATTAACAAACCCCTGTCCAATTTGATCAAGTGGAAAAAAGAGGTGCTTCAAGTTAACAAAATTATAAATGAAAAAGGAGAGATCACAACAGGTATAAGTAAAATTGGGAGAATCATCAGGTCTCACTTCAAAACCCTCTACTCTACAAAATTGGAAATAGAGACGAAATGTATAAATTCCTAGACATATACCATCTACCAAAGCTAAATTTAGAGCAGTTTAATCTCCTAAACAAATATATCACACCAATTGAAATTGAAATAGTGATTAAAAAAAAAAAAAACTCCCCGAAAAGAAAAATTCAGGACTAGATTTCTTCTCAGCTTAATTCTATCAAACCTTCATGGAAGAACTGAAACCAACTTTTCTCAATCTGTGCCACACAATTGGAGATCAGGGAAAGATCCCCAACTCCTTCTATGATGCTACCATCACCCTAATACCAAAACCAGGCAGAGATGCCAGAAGAAAAGAAAACTAAGGACCTATTTCTTTGATAAACTTAGACGCAAAGATTCTGAACAAAATCCTCACAAACCGAATTCAACAACACATCAAATCCATTATCCACCTTGATCAAGTGGGCTTCAACCCAGGAATGCAGGGTGGTTCAACATATGGAAATCTGTCAATGTTATACAGCACATAAATAAGGCTAAACACAAACACAACATGATCATTATGATAGATTCAGAAAAGGCCTTTGACAAAATGCAACATCACTTCATGATCAAAACACTGGAGAGAATTGGCATGGTCAGTTTATATCTTAACACAATAAAGGCTATATACAAAGGTCCTAAAGCCCAAATAATACTTAATGGATAGAGACTGAAGTAATTCCCATTGAGATTGGGAATAAGACAGGGGTGTCCACTCTCACCTCTGCTCTTTAATATAGTACTGGAAGTCCTAGCTCAAGCAATAAGGCAGGAGAAAAAAATAAAGGGAATACAATTTGGAAAGGAAGAAGTCAAGCTAGCACTATTTACAGACAACATGATTCTATATGTAAGAGACTCAAGAACCCCCTTTCCAAAACTCTTAAAGGTGATAAATTCCTTCAGCAAAGTAGTAAGATACAAAATCAATGCACAAAAATCAGTAGCCTTTCTATATGCAAATGGCAAAGATACAGAGAGAGAAATAAGTGTCATTCTCCCATTTTCAATATGAAGAAAAAAAAATCTTGGAATATCATTAACCAAGGAAGTGAAAGACCTATACAATGAAAACATAAAAACACTCAAAAAAGAAATTGAGAAGGACTTAAGAAAGTGGAAATACCTCCCATGCTCCTGGATAGGCAGAATTGACATTTTTAAAATGGCAATCTTTCCAAATGCAATCTACAGTTAATGCAATTCCCATCAAAATCCCAACATTGTTCTTCACAGAAATAGAAAAATTGATTTCAAAATTCATATGGAAAAGCAAAAGGCCTTGGATATCCAAACATATCCTCAGCAAAAGAAACACCTCTGGAGGCATCACCATACCTGATCTAAAGCTATATTACAAAGCCCTAGTAATAAAAACAGCATGATACTGTCATGAAAACAGGAGTATAGACCAATGAAATAGAATTGAGGACCCAAACTTTGGGTCAAGTAACTACAACTACTTGATATTCAACAAAGGCCCTGACTATACAGGCTGGAAAAAAAACAGCATCTTCAACAAATAGTGCTGTACAAACTGGGTGACCATATGCAGGAAACTGAAACTTGATCCACACATCTCTCCATGCACAACAGTCAAGTCCAAATGGATCAAAGACCTCAATATAACATGAGAAACCTGCCTACTACTGGAAGATATTGTAACTTAAAAAAAATATTTTTTATCTATTTATTTGAAATGAGAGAGACAGGGAAAGAAAGAGAGAGCATGGACAGGGCATCTTGCTACTGTCAATGAATTCTAGATAAATGCACTACTTTATGTATCTGACATTACATGGGTCCTGAGGAATCAAATCTGTGCCTAAAGCAAACAAGACCTATACCACTTAGCCATCTATCCATCCCTAAATGTATATTTTAAAACAATGTTTTAAAGCCCAAATTTTATGGAATTAAATTATAGAAATCAATAGGAAGAAATAAAGAAGCAATAATAATTAAACCTGATATAGGATAATAGTCATTGGTTCAGCAGGCCATGTCTATATCAACTTAAATAGGAAGGCACAAACTTTCATATGGTAATATTTCTATAATTTTTCATTAATGCAGTTTCATTAAAACATTTCTGTTTTAAACATGTCTATTGAAAAAGCAATATGCTATATACAGTAGACATCCAGAGGTGTAGCACATCCCAGTCCTGATTGTGCAACATGTTGGTCATGCTGTGCCCAACTTACTCATTTAGAAATGACTGTTATTATATCAAAAATCTCTCAAATAATTATACATGGTATCTTTAATCAGAGCTGTTCTCACTCTTGGTTGGAGAACCTGTTTTACTTTATAGATGGGAGAGAAAACTGGGAAATTCCAAGATTCATCAATATGGTAAGAAAAGACAGCCAGTTGCCTACCACAAGACATATCACCTCAACCACATCTGCCCAAGCCCAGGAGAAATTGAAGATAAGGTGCTGACAGGAATACTGCTCTTAGTGCTAGCCTGACAACCAGCTCCAGAGAGATAGTAACAGAATGTGGTCAATGTAAACTCATCAAAGCAGAAATCCAGAGGCTATAGATGTCTCAACATTAAATTGGGCTGCTAACAGACCTCACATGGCTCATGGACCATTGTGGAAGAGGGGGCAGAAAGATGGTAAGAGACACAAAGTGGATATGAATACCCTGAGACATGTGTCTCATACATACAGAGACTGACTGAAGCCTTTATGACAACACAGTGGATCCCAACAACCCTGCTGAATAGGGGCCCCAGAAAATTGGGAGTGGGGCTGAAAGGATAAAAGAATATAACCTTTCCTAAAAAGTAAAATAAAGTAGAATAGAATAGAAGAAATATATGACATCCTGAAACTATAGGGGGATAGTTGGCAAAAAGAATGTAATAGCCAAAAAATCGGGAAAGATGCTTTGTAATGCTGTCTCCCAGACAGTAAGTGCTCATTGTATTTACGACTTCGTAGTGGTTGTAGTTATCTGCACACGAAGAGGTTGTCATGGATGATAAAGGAATGCAAAAATAATTTTAAAATATTAATCTAGAAGAGAGAATAATAGGAAAAATTTGGGGTTCATTGGAGTTGGATTGGAAAGGAGCACAAAGAAGAGTCATGAGAGGGAATTATATAACTTTTTAAATACAGTTTTTATTTATATGTTTTATCAAGTTTTACTTAAAGTAGTGCATGCAGCCGGACATGGTGGTGCACGCCTTTAATCCCAGCACTTAGGAGGCAGAGGTAGGAGAATCACCACAAGTTTGAGGCCACCCTGAGGCTACATAGTGACTTCCAAGTCAGCCTGAGCTAGAGTGAGACCCTACCTCAAAAAAATAAATAAATAAATAAATGCATTCAAAAAAATAATCCATCTGGTCCTGGACTCTTCTTTTTTGGGAGGTTTTTTATTACTTTTTCAATCTCCATGAGCGTGATGGGTTCATTGAGGTGATTGATCTGCTCTGAGTTTAGCTTTGGTAGATGATATGCATCCAGGAATTTATCCATCTCCTCCATATTTTCCAGTTTTGTGGAGAAGAGGTTTTTGAAATAAGTCCTGATGATTCTGCCGATTTCACTGATGTCTGTTGTGATCTCTCCTTTTTCATTTTGAATTTTGTTAATTTGGAGTCTCTCTTTTTGTTGCTTGATCAAATTGGCCAGAGGTTTGTCAATCTTGTGTATTTTTTCAAAGAACCAGCTCTTTGTTTTGTCAATTGCTTTTATTGTTTCCTTGGTTTCCAATTCATTAATTTCTGCTCTGATTTTAATTATTTCTTTCCTTCTGGAGCTCTTTGGGTTGGATTTTTCTTGTTTTTCCAATGCCTTTAGGTGGATGGTTAGGCTATTGATTTGGGATCTTTCTGTCTTTTTTATGAAGGCATTGAGTGCTATGAATTTTCCCCTGAGGACTGCCTTCATTGTGTCCCATAAGTTTTGGTATGATGTGTTCTCATTGTCATTCAATTCCAGGAATTTTGCAATTTCATTTTTTATTTCATCCACTATCCATTTATTGTTTAAGAGTGTGCTATTCAGTTTCCAGTTGCCATTGGGGTTCTTGTTGTTTTTTTTGTTGTTGATTTCTAGGAATATAGCATTATGATCTGATATCATGCAGGGAATTATGTCAATTTTCCTAAATATGTGGAGGCTATCTTTGTGACCCAGGATATGGTCTATTTTAGAGAATGTTCCATGGGCTGCTGAGAAGAATGTGTAGTCTGTGGATTTGGGATGGAAAGTTCTGTAGATGTCTGTTAGGTCTAAGTGCTCTATGGTTTTGTTGAGCTCTCTTACTTCCCTGTTGAGCTTCTGTTTGGATGATCTGTCTATTACTGATAATGGTGTGTTGAAGTCCCCAGCTATGATGGTGTTGGTGGTTATTTCTGTTTTATTGTCAAGTAGGTTTTGTTTTATGAACTGTGGTGCCCCTGTGTTTGGTGCATACAGATTTATGATTGTAATATCCTCTTGATGGATTGTTCCATTTATAAGTAGGAAGTAGCCTTTGTCTTTTTTGATTGTTTTTGGTTTGAAGTCAACTTTATTTGATATTAATATAGCTACACCTGCTTGTTTCTTATTCCCATTTGCCTGGAATATTGAGTTGGTGATTATACCTAGAATGTCTTAAATTAGTTTTGAAAGAAATTCAACTGATCCACTCAGTGGTACTAGACCCATAGCTGGAGCTGGGAAACAAGTCAGAACCATACCCAAACACAAGCCCACTCTACAATATCAAGCTACCATCAATCACGGGGTATAAGAGGGCCTAAACCTACCATACTGTCTATTAAAAAAGTAAGTCTTATCTCAATTTTCCGGGTGCTAACTTACTCCATTGGAGAATCTGCTTCTCTTTTCCAGATAGATGCAGATCCTAAGAAGAGAGCTGCCCCAACATACCTCAAAAGGGGCCCAACTGAAACTAAGGACAACTGGTGAAATAAGCAAGGGTGATGTTTTCCTGTGAACCGGATACCAGCACAAAGGGGAAGGAGACCAACACAGAGAAAAATCAACTCCTACCAAATCAGAGAGCCAGAGCCTCAGAGGCCCCCAACACCTCAGCACTGAAGCAGACCAAAAATGAACCCAACATGGCTCAGGGAAATTTTGCGGAAGAGGGGGCGGAAAGAATGTCAGAGTCACATGTTGGGTCATGATTTGCAGAGACATTTATCATACCAATAACTGGGGGCTAACTCCACAATGCAAGACCCATTTTCATTAACAAGGAGGGTTTAATGGGAAGGGGTAGATCACAGATGAGCCTAAATAATGGTACCAAACTGCCTGTATTTACTGAAATGAAAACTAATAAATTAAATTTAAAAATAAATAAATAAATTAATTAATTAATTAAAAAAATGTTTTGGTACTGGTTTGGGGGCATGCACAGTAAAGTTAACTGTGTCCTTTAATGGACTGTTAAGAAGAATCCTCAGTTTCCCATTTTATGCCCATGAATAATTAAATATATGATTAAAATCAGATGGATCATGAAAAAAAGATGTGTGCAGAAGATAAAAAACTTACATAAACCAAACTTGCCATTCAAAACAGACTACAACCCCAAACTATGGCCCCTGGTAATAAGCTCTCCCTCTCTTCTAGTGCCCTTTAAAAAAGCCTCAAATAATAAACCGCTGATTTGGGGCAATCTATCTCAAGAGGCCCTTTGCTTTGTGCTGAGTAATTCTGCTGGTTTCTTTTGTTTGTTTGTTTGCTTTACTCTCTAATAAAATGTTTTGTTACTGTGCTTTCTATGCAAAAAAAAATAATAATAATCCAGTTGAACCTATCCATCTACCTGAGCGAATTCTGAAAATTCAAGTAGCATATAATATACCCTTATAACACTATAAATTGCTATTAAATGTAAATTGCTCTTAGTATATGAGGCCTTATTACTATGCCTAAACATTTTACAACTGTTAAATTTTCAACCTTTCAAGATCAGGAAAATAATGAAGCATCAATCATTTTAACTTCCATTAGTACAACTTCTATAAATATCTCTGTCATGATCCACAGCTTTTGGTTGGCTTCACTCAAACTCCATGTGGGCTTGACTATGTGATTTGCTTTGAAAAATACACACATGCACATGATAATATCAGAAGTTAGAATCTGGCTCCCTAATGTTGATAACCTTCTGGTCTCAGAACAAGTAGAGTATGTTTTGCAGGATTCAAACCACTCTTAACCCTGGAGTTAAACCCACATGAAAGCAGTCTAAATCAGCTAAATATCAAAATTTACATATGTGTGGGAAGAAATAAGTATTTGTTATGATAAGACACTGAATGATGTGGCTTATTAAACAAAATTATTGTGAATATACATTACGCAGAAATTTGTATCACAACAGGATGGTGCCATGAAAGGAACCTAAAATTCAGTGTTTAAAAAGGTAGCAGAATAAAGGAAGCTCAGGCTGCATAGATAACTTAGTGGTTAAGGTACTTTCTTTAAAAGCCTAAGGACCCAGGTTCAATTATCTGGGACCAATGTAAGCCAGATGCATAAGGTGGTGCATTTGTCTACAGTTCATTTGCAGTGGCTAGAGGACCTGGCACACCCATTCTCTCTCTCTCTTTCTTCCTCCCTCTTTCTATACTAAATAAATAAAAATAAAAAGGAAGCTCATTTGTAAGATAGGGAATGAGTTAAGTCATACTATTTACAGATAATGCATTTGAGCCATCTGTTATGACATAAAGTAAATGATAACAAAGGGACTTAACAACAACTTATACAACAAACAATTGAAAGAATAAATCAAATGCATCTAGTTGCATATGATCAGCACTAAAATTGACATGAGTATCGAAAAATCTTTCTCTTGGGCTGGAGAGATGGCTTAGTGGTTAAGTGCTTGCTTGTGAAGCCTAAGGACCCCGGTTCGGGGCTTGGTTCCCCAGGTCCCACGTTAGCCAGATGCACAAGGGGGAGCATGCGTCAGGAGTTTGTTTGCAGAGGCTGGAAGCCCCAGCGCGCCCATTCTCTCTCTCTCCCTCTATCTGTCTTTCTCTCTGTGTCTGTCGCTCTCAAATAAATAAATAAAAAATTTAAAAAAAGAAAAAGCTTGCTCTTTTACAAACAAAAGTTATACAATACAACATAAATTCCAGGAAGAATGAAATTCAGAGTACACATTGAAATCTTACAGTCTAAGTTATTTATAATCCTCTTTATAAGAAAGAGAGATATATGAGTATTACTTTAGAAAGTAATAAAGAGGATGGAGAGATTGCTTAGTGGTTAAGGCACTTACCTGCAAAGCCTAGCGACCCATGTTTGATCCCTCTCCAGATTCCATGTAAGCCAGATGCACAAAAGATGAGACAAGAACAAGGTCAAATATGTCCACTAGGTGTAGGAAGCATCTGGAGTTCCATTGCAGCAGCTGAGGCCCTGGCACACCAATTCTCTCTATCTTGCTTTCTTTAAAAAATAAATAAAGAAACAAAGAAAGTGACTAAGACATGTTCAAAGTCAATAAATGCATAGAAAATCCAAATGAGGAACATTCATGGAGAATTCAAAAGATCATTTAACTTCTAACTTTCTATAGGCTGAAAACAGACAAAACAATCCTTATGCCAATCAGAACATCCTAAGAATATCTGCTTCAGAGCAACATAAGAAGAATGGTAGAAGAGGGAAAGTATTTATGAGGCAAATACACACACATAAATAACATGCAGGAATGACTGCCAACCTCAGGGAGTAAAACTAGTGGCTAATGAATTTAGTTAGCTATTCCAAATGATTTAATTTAGCAATTTTTATTCAATGAGATTCAGACTTCTTATTAATTAGCTATCATTATATGTATTCCATTCCCCTACTTTTAAATGGGAGCATATTTCCTTTCTCTTATTATTTACTATGGCACTATATTTTATGTTTGGATGAAATATAAAACTCTTTAGATCAAGTGACTTGTAAACTTTGTGCTTTCCCAGAGCCTATTTTCAAGCTTAGATATTACTTAGAGCCTAGAGCCAAGATTTACCTATCCCAGCTTAAGTGAGACCATGCCAGACAATGTGCAGATGTATGCCAGATATATAAATGTTTGAGTTTTGGGTTGTATGAAACAGTATTAAGAAAATATCTGAGTGATGGAACTATCAGAGCAATTTTTATAACTATGGAGGAATCTAATTGATTTCAGATTATTAGGATTTAGAAAGAATAGAAATATGTACACAGTGTCAACACATAATCTACAACAATGAAACATGTATTTACATTGTTAGTTGACACAGCAGGTTTCCAGAAACTATATATTTACAGATTTTTTTTTTTACTTCAGCCAACATACCTTACCAGTGTGACATCTCTTGCTTATAAAAAATAATTTATCATCTAATGACAAAAGTTTTAACTTCTGGTAAGATGAAGAATAGCAAGATTATGAACTATCTGGAAAGAAATACCTTAGTGCTATATAATTTTAAAGGTTTCTTAAACAAATTAAAATAGTTAATTAATACTCCTATATAAGTAATGCTAACTGCATCATATTAATAGGCTCATTGGAACAGACATTATGATTATTAAGCTAGTAACTCAAATGTGCCCACATAAAGCCAGATGCACAATGTGGTGCATGTGTCTGAAGTTCATTTGTAGTGGCAGGAGGCCTTGGTACTTCCATACTCACTCTCTCTGTCTCATTCTCTCAAATAAGTAAAAATATTTTTTAAAAGACCTAATTTAATATGAGAAAAGAATTTCACTATGGCATTAAGGAGTTTAAGAAGTTTATTCATTTTATCCATTTACTGAGTATTTATTAGGACAAAACACAATCTTTCTCAAAATGATCCTATCTTTGAAATTCTCAAAATCCCATCAAATATGAATTATATGATTAAACTGACTAATGTTCCACTGATCATAATTATATATCTGTATTCATGCAGCTGAGCACTAACACCATTGGAGAGATATGAAAGTTTCACATCTACATCTAAGACCTGCTAAGACACAAATAGCAGTAAGAAATTTGAAAATACTACATTCTCTGAGAGTCACAACATCAGGTATCATTCAGTATATCGTGTCATTGAAATAGAGCTTGTATAACTAAGTCTAAATAAATCACAACTTATAGGAACTCTAAATGAAAGGAAATGAATATTTTATTGTCCCTTTCAGTTTTTTAAGATTTCAATTGAAATAGTATATAGTTGAGATATGGAGCACAATGATTATATATATTTATATGTTTATTACTATAACCAATCTAATTAATTTATTCAAATTATCATTGTTACCCATTTTAGGGTGGTGAAACAGCTTATGATATACTATATTAGTAAACTTTTGCAATGAAGAAATGCAGATGGTATATAAAATGTTCTATATAAATAATAGGGAATTAAAATCAAAATTTCAGTCAGATACCACGTTATACCCACTGGGACAGCTGTTCTAAAAATGATTATAATATTGGTGAAGACTTGGAGAAAGATGAACATACACACACACATACATATATATGTACACACACACACATATATATAGAATATAGACCATGCATTTATGACATTTTCCTCTATGAATAATTGTTCTATGTTTTGTGAAGGAAGAGACATTATTTATTTAAATAATTTTCTAACTTATATGATCAAATAAATAACCAATATGCAAGAAGACTTCCTATATCAATTTTTGAACTTCTTTTCCTTTTTTCCCCAAATATATGAAATTCTTTACTAAGAAAATTGAAGTTTTTATCAAATACTCGTGTTTTACCTTTCAAAACCTACATGATATGTAACCAAACTTCATTCTCAGATGAGGGTTTCCTTACATCAAAAATCTGCATATTAAAAAACTGAGCTTATGACACTTCAAGAAAATGGAGAAAGAATGAATGAAAGCTTACATTGCATAGGGCTAGAAAAAGAAGATGTTACCTGACTACAGGAATAAAGGAGTAGCTGATGCAATGAGGCTAAGTATGGATGCAAAAAGTAGCAAGGGTATAATCATATCTGGTTGTAAAGATAAGGGAAAAGACTATTGAGCACTCTTGTTTAGCTTCTTCTGAGTCTGTTTTAAAATTTTATATATTGAGAAGATATATTTAAAATGAAGCTTTTTGGAAACAGAAAATCCTTACCAGACACCAAATCTTTAAGCATCTTGATCTTGGACTTTTCATCTTTTAGGGCTATGTGAAACATGTTTCTATAATGTAGAAATTATTCAGTCCTTGACTTTTATCTCCTATAAGAAGGAATAGACTAAGATATATTTCCATTCTCAGGTTATATGTTATCATAAAAATTTGAGTGATGTTCACCTACAGTTAGTAGCCAGATATACTACACTAGTGATGATAGACAACTGTGACAGCTCTCTATACACCTTAAAGACTTTGTAGCTAAAATAAGAGTTACCTGTCTTTTATATGCTTATCTTACTTCCTAAATAATAACAAATCTCTTGCAGGAACATACAGTTAT
Source organism: Jaculus jaculus (assembly GCF_020740685.1). NCBI lineage: Eukaryota > Metazoa > Chordata > Mammalia > Rodentia > Dipodidae > Jaculus > Jaculus jaculus. The sequence continues at coordinate 16,982,016 of NC_059125.1, read as the reverse complement.
GAGCTTCTTGAAACATAAGGTGGTATCCAGGATGCCCAGACTAGGCATGAAAGTGCTGACTTTGATAATTGTTTAGAAGGGAGACAATTTCAAAATGCCCATAACCATATTTCTTGTGAGTGCAAAGCAGTAGTTCCAATGTACTACTATTCAAACTTCAGTTCTTTTTATGTTACCTCACAAGTGAACAGTCTATAGCATAATTGGGTGGCATAATTGTAAGAATAGACATTCATCTGTGTTAATTAGATTGTTTTCAGGTGAAGTCATGAATAATAATTTCCATTCTCAGTCCAAGATTAGTATGTATTTCTGTAACAGAAATATTCATATTCAAAACATGAACATACTGAAGAACACAAGAAGTCATTATAGCCGAATTTCATGAATCAACGGTGGAGGGTTATGTAAAGATAAAAGAATTGGAGCAATAGGAACATCTATATCATCAAGTTCCTTGAATAGTTTGAAGTCTATTGGATTTTATATATAGACAATACTTTCTCACTGAGAAATTTTTAGAAATGTCAATGAAATAAGATTTTTGTTTTAGAAAGATAACTATGACACAACCAAAGATATTAAAACAGGAAAGAAACCTCTTTTATCTCATATCTCTAGAATTATTTTTGAATCATAAGTAGAAACAAGGTTCACAGTCCATTGAAAAATTCTTATAATAATTATAGAGAAACTTCTGCAATCAATTTTTTTAAAAAATTATTTATTTATTTATTTGAGAGTGACAGACATAGAGAGAAAGATAGAGGGAGAGAGAGAGAATGGGCGCACCAGGGCTTCCAGCCTCTGCAAACGAACTCCAGATGCGTGCGCCCCCTTGTGCATCTGGCTAACGTGGGACCTGGGGAACTGAGCCTTGAACCGGGGTCCTTAGGCTTCACAGGCAAGCGCTTAACCGGTGAGCCATCTCTCCAGCCTTGCAATCAATTTTTAACATTTTGTTACAATGTGTTTTCTATGCTTAATTCTATTTATTTTTCATTTATCTTCATTTTAGATATTTTGGTTTCATCTTGCTTCTAGTAAGATGAAAAAAACTATTTAATATTTAACATACACTTATCCAAGATGCTGACAGGCAATAGGAAGATAATATTTTGAAATATGTTCTGTTTAATAATTACACTCCTAGCCGGGTATGGTGGTGCATGCCTTTCATCCCAGCACTTGAGAAGCAGAGGTAGGAGGATTGCCATGAGTTCAAGGCCACCCTAAGACTCCATAGTGAATTCCAGGTCAGCCTGGGCCAGAGTGAGACCCTATCTCGAAAAACAAACAAACAAAAAAGTTAGGAAAATAATTACACTGCTGTGTTTTTAATGAATAAATTTTTAAAAAATTGTAGGTAAGTGATATCTAAATGGAAGCAAAGGTTCGGCTGACAAAACTAGGGGTAGATAATTGTTGGTTTTGTATACAGGAGTTTGCTTTGAAGTCTTATAGAATTATGCATTTTACATTGCACCAAAAAGAGGAAGTAGCTTAGACCATTACATTCCTTAATGTGGAACAGCACTTGAAGAATGTATTTTCTTCTTGCAATTTAGTTAGTAAAACACATGTATATAGATAAAACATTCTTTAGATAGATAACACACAAAAACCAAACATTTAGTACAACCAAACATAAATAGGAAACATTGAGCATAATAACTTATTAGTAGAGGACAGAGTGGCACAAAACAAGACCATCCCTGGAATACAGTTATCACCAGGATATGCTTGAAACTTACAATAAGCAAGAATATCTACTCTGTAACATTAAGTCAAGGATTTCAGTTGCTTGTTGTTCAGGTAATAAATTCAGTGAAAAAAAATTATTCTCTGTCTATATATAATGATAATTTGAGATATTAATGGGCTTTCATTAATTTTATTTAATATTAAATTTAATATAAAAGTTTAATATAAAATAATTACCATTATAAGCATAATTTTAGACAGGCCATCAAAATATTATTCAGTATAGAGAAAGGGTTATTTTCACATATTTTAATAAAGATTTTGATTCCTATAAGGGAATCTTGTAAACCATACCTGTTAGAACGCACTTATTAAAGCTATTATTCATCCTATCCACCAAGCCAATATGTAAATTAGTATTTTATGCACAGTGTAAGACACAAATAAGTTGATAAGTAAATATTAGTCTTAACTCAGACCACATATTTTGTGAAATAGAGGAGGAAGCAAATATAAGAGTGGCTAATTATGAGCCACATCTTTTAATACAATAATTAAGCATAAATGCATATTGGCCATTTTCTCCTGGCTGGAACTCAGTTACAGTGTGGTTTCCTAGAGTTCATTACATTCAGGTTTGTCCACTAGCAAGCATCAAAAATAAGTATTGTGTTAAAAGTGGCATTTATGTGAAAAAAAAGGATAAAGAAAAACATCAGAGAAAATCAGCTATTACTACACATATTACTAAACATATAAGTGTTTAGTGTACAATATTGGCTAGATTTGATATGAAATTTATTCTGAAAATCATGCTCTCCATGACCAGTGCAAGTAAAGAATAATGACTGTGACTATTAAGTGTGTGAAATGGAGTCCTTTTAATTAGAATGAGAAGTAGTGCTTGAAGAGATGTGTCAAAGTACCCTGGTCTCCTAGAAATTCCACTTCACTGATCTTGATAACCTAGCAAGCTGTAGCCTTTTGTACATCTCCATTAATGAATGTGTTCTCTTTTACAGCTGTGACTCTACAGGTGCCTGAAAGGCAAAGACTAGAAGTATCAAAATTTTTCAGTTAACTTTTTGTATGCAGTGATATGTCCATTGAGTAATAATCATAAATACTAGTTTGGATCAAATGAATTCCCCAGTACATTAAAAAAATCAATATTGAGGGCTGGAGAAATGGATTAGTGGTTAAAGCACATGTCTGCAAAGCCAAAGGACCCAGATTTAATTTCACGGGACCCACATAAACCAGATGCACAAGGTGACACATGTTTCTGGAGTTCATTTGCCATGGCTGGAGACTCTGGTGCACCCATTCTCTTTCTTTCTATTTGCATCTCTTTTTCTCTCTTTCTCACTCACTCTCTCTCAAAGAAAAAAAAAATAAAATATATTAAAAAAATCAATGTCAACCTAACATAAGATCACAAAGTAAGGCAGTGTACTTAAGCTAGTAACCTTCTTCTCTCTCTTTTGTTTTAAAATTTTTCAATTTTAAGTCATACTGGGACTTTAAAAATAATTAAATTAAAGTTTTCAGGCATACAAGAAAACTAGACATAGTCATATTATGTACAATGCTCTACCTTTTAATGAGTTTCTATATTATATTTTCTACAAACTTTCCAAAGTTTCTATTCATACTGCAATTAGTATGTCAGTTTATCTTATTTTTTATTATATGATTCCAAAAAAGCTACAGAATTGATATTTAACATGCATACTAACTTAAGGTCAGTATTTATTTAGATATTTTTCTTATAACCTTATTGAAATACTTTTCATGTAGAGTAAATGACACATATACTTAAAACACATCAGTAGATAATTTTTGTCCTGAGTTTATAAGCAAAAGTCTAAAATTAAAATCAAGATACTGGGCTGGAGAGATGGCTTAACGGTTAAGTGCTTGCCTGTGAAGCCTAAGGACCCTGGTTTGCGGCTCGGTTCCCCAGGACCCATGTTAACCAGATGCACAAGGGGGCGCACGCATCTGGAGTTCGTTTGCAGAGGCTGGAAGCCCTGGCGCGCCCATTCTCTCTCTCTCCCTCTATCTGTCTTTCTCTCTGTGTCTGTTGCTCTCAAGTAAATAAATAAATAAATAATTGAAAAAAAAATTAAAAAAAATCAAGATACTGAAATTATTTTCATTCATGAAAAAATTGTCACGTAACATTGAAGTCCATCTCTCTTATCACTCCTTCCCCTCCTTAGACGACTACTGATATTTTTTGATCAATATATATTATTTTTCATTTTGTAGAATTTATATATCTGGGATCATACATAATGTACCATTTCATCATATATATATACATGCACATTTGTTTTGTTTTATGAGGCAGGGTTTTACTTTAGCCCAGGCTGACATGGAATTCACTATGTAGTCTCAGGGTGGCCTGGAACTCATGGTGATCCTTCAAACTCTGCCTCCCAAGTGCTGGTATTAAAGTCGTGCACCCCCACGCCTAGCTTATTTATCATATTTTTCAGTTTCACTTATACTGAATTTTATTATTTTTATTTTGTAAAATAGAGTAGTATTGCATTGCACACATATATTAGGTTATTGATCCATGTACCTATTGTGGAGTATCTTGACTATTTACTCAGTTTTGAGGCTACAAATAATAAAGCTACTATTATTTAATGACCATTTTTAGACTAACAATCACACTTTCATTTCCTTTGGTGCATTCCTATGCTGTCAATGTGTCACTTTATTCATCTATTACTTCCTAACTTCATTTATTTTTATTATTTTTTATTTTAACTGATGTACAAACACTTAATAAATTTAAAACTGGCTGGACTTGATGGTGGATGCCTGTATTCCAGATTTGGGGATGTGGAAGCAGGAGGAAGAGTTCAAGGTCAGTCTTGGCTGCATAGTGAGTTTGAGGCCAGTCTGACTTACATAAGACACTATCATAAAATCCCCAAACCAAGTAAACAAAATAAAATAAAATAAGTTAATAAAACAAAATATGATAACAAGAATCGCAAATGAAAAACAAAATAGTAATTAATCAGTTTAGAGTAATGAACATGATATTGAATTTGTTTGATAAGCCATTTAATGAAGCTAGTTATTTTAATTATTCCTAAATAAAATCTAATCTCTTACTTACTTGAATAAGCACATTAACATCCACAAAGACAACGTAAGACGTATGCCATCAATGTATGATATTGATGGAAAATTGGCTAATGAGTATCATTAATTAAAAACTTACTTAGTAACAGAACACCTTTTGCGATAGTAAAATATAAAACAAATTGACACTTTGCAGATAAAATTACTTTCCCAATGTTCTGAAAACTTGAAACATTTAAATAGTATTATTATGAGTTGTAGAGCTTAGAAGAAAACAGATTTTAAAAGTTTCACCATGTTGTTGGGATGAACATCCAAATAAGGCACAGTTTAGGGGAAGAAATGAAGGGATTTATTTTGATCTTACAGATCCAGAGTAAAAGTTCTAACAGCAGTGAAAAAAATTGCTTCCATATATCCAAGCAGAGAGAAACATTCAAACAGCCTGTAAAAAACAAAATCATAAAGCACAAACAGGCAGCAAGTAGCAAGGACCCTGCCAGAGCTCAGACTGCTCTGCATAACTTTGGTCTGGATATCAGATCCTCCCCCAAACATACCTTAGGGCTGGACTCCAGGATTTGGCCCTAGTGACACCTCTTTCAGCCAGATGGCTGGAGACTCAACTTACAAGCTTTAATGAAATGCATAAGTCTATGGGGGACATACACTGAAGCTACTACACAATCTAAGTTAATTTTAGTAAATTATATGAGGATAATCCAACTTGAATTTACATACTGATATGCTACTGTTCCAGAAAGATCTGTTTTACTATTTCTTCTTCTGATGAATTTCATTTGTTCTCTAAATATTTTAGGGAGACATCCGATAAAGATGGCATACTTGTAACCATGATAGAACTCCAGGGAAAAGAAGTAAAGGTTTGAGAGCTCTAGTACCACAGGGGACCACCTGAGTTCCACTCCACCACTGGGTGGGCAGGAAGGTGTCCATATGTGGAATATGATAGTTCCTACACACTCTACTCTGTGCAGAATGGCTAGAAATGAAAAGTAGACAACCTACTTGTTTATTCCTCTGGGTCATCCATTCTCCAGGAAAGACTGTGGATTGTCCTCCTGAATTCCACAGTTGTTGCGTTTACTTCTACCTAACTCCAAAGTCTGAAAACTTATGCTTGTCAACCCCAAGTACTGTACCTATCAAAATCATCCCTCATAATAGTAAGAGACAGGAAAAGTTTCCTTGATGAAAGCCAGCTATATGAATATACGAACACAAAGCCACTAATACAGTCAATATGTCAGGAAATACTTCACATGGAGGAGTCAAGCAACCAACCTCAAAAGTTTACAGAAAACTAAAAAACAAAACTCAGACAAGAAAATTCACAAAGCTAAAGAAAGCACCCCCCCAAAAAAAAACCCTTCATCATGACATGCATTAGGTTGAAACTCACGGTTATAACTTTAAACATTAACAGTCTCAACTCCCCAGTAAAAAGATACAGGTTAACTAAGTGGATCAGAAAAATGGATCTATCCATGTGCTGCCTTCAAGAAACACACTTCACCATTAAAGACAGAAATCTTCAGGATTCCCTGCACCTGTCTGTGTGAGGGCAGGCATGGTGGTGTGGAGTGAGTATGCTAGACTTCTGTTTCCTAGCACCCCTGAGTTCCCTGGTTTGTGTTCCCTGCACAGATGTTTTTTTGGGCAGGCACACCAGTGTGGAGTCAGTAGGCCATACCTCTGTTTCCCAGCTCCTCCCAATTCCTTGGTCTGGGTTCCCTGAGCAGACCTTGTTGGGAGGGCACAGTGGTATGGATTAAGTAGGCCAGGTCCCTGTTCCCTGGCTCCCTCCAGTCCCCTGCTCCTGGTAGATCCCACTGTGCCTTGCTTGAGGAGGCCTGGTCCCAGTGTGAGCTGCCGAATCAAGCCTTTTGCTCTGGTATATTGACTGTACACTGAGTAACAACATTCCTGTTCACCTGAGTCAGAGGGTCCTTGAACCAAACGACATAAATTTGCTTCCCCCTCAATAAAATAAAGAGTCTCCATAAAATGGATAGACAACAATGCAAAACAGCCAATGAAAGTCAGAAAACTGATAGATAACCACCAAGGATGCCTAGCCCTACAATGGAAGCCTCCAATGAAATCATGGAGAAATCAACAGAAATTCACCCCTAAAATGAAACTATAACAACCAATGAGACCCTGATCAATATATATATATATATATATATATATATATATATATATATATATATATACACACATACATATTTCTGAACTGGAAGGAAACCATCAAAGAACCAACAAGATTATCAATGAAATTGAACAAAATAGTCACCTAGATCATTCAGCTTTTGACAGTCGGCTTAACTTGACTGAAGAAAACTTTAGAATCCCCCAAAGAGATATGAATAAATTTAAGGTGAATCAAGAAATGGAAGATCTCAACAACTGGTTCATTAAGCTTGATGAAGACCAGATCAAATGCAAGAATGAATTCCAGGAAGCATTAAAAAAATCAGAATTAAAATTAAAATTTCCTCAAAAAAAGAGATGGACTCAATGCAAAATAACACAACACAAAATTATTTTTCAAAGATCCAACAGAAATTATAAAATCCCTCTATAACTCCTCACCAACAGAGTAACTCATGTGGAAGACAGAACCACTGACCTGGAAGATAAGACAGAATAAATTGATTCAGAGGCCAAAAAAAATTGCTGGGCTCAATAAAATCAATTGAACAGAATATGACAGAAGTGTGGGATACCTTAAAACAATCAAGCATCCAAATCATGGGTATCCCAGAAGCAAAGAAAATCCAGACAAGAGGCATATTCGACAAAATTATCAAAGTAAAATTTCAGAATCTCTCAAAAGCATCCATATACAAGAAGTCCATAGAACACCAAACAGACAGGACCAAAAAAAGAAACTCTCCAATACACATCGTACTTAAAATTCTTAACAATGAGAAGAAAGCAAGAGTGTTAAAATCAGCAATAGGGAAACAATGCACACCATACAATGGTAATTCCATCAGAACTACATTATAATTCTCAATGGAAACCTTGAAAGCCAGAAGGACCTGAAATGGAACACTTCAAAGTATAAAACATTATGGTTTCCAAAAAATGTTACTCCACCCAGAAAAAGTATCCCTCATAATAATAGTGAAAGAAAAAAATTTCCATGAAAAAGGTCAACTCTGTGATTATATGAAAACAAAACCAAACACACATAGAATACTAGAGGAACTACTCCACACTGAACAACCAATCTCAATAGCCAACAATGAATCTAGATCTACCTTTCACACCCTGCACAAAAATAAATCCTGGTGGATTAAGAAATTTAATATAAGACCAGTAGCCCAGGAAATTAAACAAACACTCAATCAGGGGTATCTCATAAAATTAAAAGGCTTTTATACAGACTGGCACACAATAAACAGGACCAACAGAAAACACACAAAATGGAAAAAAAAAATCTTCACCAGCAATACTTCAAACAGAGGCCAAATATCTAGAAACTATAAAGAGCTCAAAAAAAAATACTAACCAATAAAAGAAATCAAAAGATCCACTGAAGAAACGGGACAGAGAACTGAAGAGAAAATTCTCACAGGTTGACATAAAAATGGCTAATACCTAAGAAAATGTTCAAAATCTTTAACCATCAGGTGAATGAAAATTAAAATAACTTTGAGATGCCACCTCATGACAATCAGAATGGCAATCTTCAAAAACTTACATGAGATGCTTGATTAGATTACCCAGCAGTTAAGGTGCTTGCTTGCAAAGCCTAATGGCCCTGGTTTAATTTCCAAGTATCTATGTAAAACCAGATATACAAAGTTGCCCATGCATCCGGAATATCTTTTCAGTGGCTAGAGGCCTTGACATGCCTATTCTCTCTCTCTCTCTCTCTCTCTCTCTCTCTCTCTCTGCAAATAATTAAACACAATTATTTTTTAAAATGTGAAAAGCAAACAAACCAAAATTCTGATCTCACCAGGAGTCATGGAGAATACCATTAATCCCAGCACTGGGAAGGCAGAGGTAGGAGATTCATCATGAATTTGAGGCCAACCTGAGACTATATAGTGAATTCAGTGCAACCTGGGCTACAATAAGACCCTACCTTGAAAACAAAATATAAAAAAATCAAATGACAGCATATGTTGGTGATGGTGACAAGAGTGCAAACTTGTACAATCACTATGGAAATCAGTATGGAAACTCCTGACAAGGATGAAATAGATGTGCTCTCTGACCCAGGTATTCCTCTCCTGGGCATTTACCCTAAAGACTCCACTCTCACTCCAAAGATATTTGTTCAACAATGTTTATTACTGCTCTATTCACAATAGCTAGGACTTGGAATCAACCCAGATGCCCATCAAAAGAAGAATGGATAATGAAGATATGGTATATATACACAATGAAATTGTACCCAGCAGTAAGGAAAAATGAAATAAATGAAATTTGGATAAAAATGGATGGACTTGGAAAACTGAATCTTAAGTGAAGTCACACAGTCTAAGGAAGCTAAATACCACATGTTTTCTCTGGACCACCTGAAGAGGAGGACAGAAGTCAGTTAGTATTAACAATATGGGTGTATAAGTAGAATGAGACCAGGCAAAGGTAAAAACAGAAAGGGAAGAGAGGAGGGAGTATCAAAGAAAATAAACTAGCTAGTACATTGAGGAATCTGTCTCAAGGATACCAGCATATATGATATAAGGCTGACAAATGGAACAGACAGAAGTGCCCATTAGAAGGTGGAGAAAGTTTAATTCTAAAACCATAGGCTCTGGCTTGGGAATCCCAGGACCAGAACTGGGTGACCTCTCACATTGAGCAGTTCGCCAGGGAGATCTATGAGGACCCCAAAACAATGTAGGCCATTGTCAAACACTTGGTTACCCAAACGAAATAAAAGGTAAGACCCTATTGCTGAAGAAACCACAGGCTGCCATTCCAGGACACAGAGAGACCACGTGGGAACAGAGAAGAAAGCCTCCACTCCTAGCAAGCCTTCATGGTGCTGGAAAGTGCTATGGGAGCTACTATATGATAATGATCACCAACATCATGAATAACAGGAGACCCTGAAACCTATGTAATCAGCCAGCTGGACAAGAATTACACACTTGTGCAACAGTGGCAACAAGCCTTTGTTAAGTAACCTATTGTCCTCTTACTGGACACTCAGTGGGAAATAATTCATAACTGGTGCTGGGAAACAAGTCATTGTCATACAGGGAGGAATCTCACACCCCAAGAGAGAAGCCCCGAACTGTTCTGTGGACAAGTTGAGTGGGTGCCCTCATCAAAATCTCTCTCAAAATTATATGCATATCACCCATCAATCAAAGCTGCTCTCACCCTTGGTTGGAGAATCTATGTTGTTTTACAGATACAGAGAATACTGGGGAGATCCAAGATCTATCTGCCAATTCAACAAGATAGCTCACTGTTCTCCATGAGATGTTCCACCTCTACCACACTCAAAGTGGTCCAGAAGAAAACACAGAGGAATCAGTGACACAAGCATTGCTCACAGTGCTAGCCTGACAACTGCCCCGAGGGAAACAGCAACAAACCCTGTGGTGAACTGAAACACATCCCAGCAGAAATACAGAGGCTAGAAGGACCAGGGATCTCAACACTAAAAACAAATTGCTAACACTCCCAAGGCTCAGTGACTGCTATGGAAGAGGGGGTGGAAAGATTGTAAGATCCACCAGGTGGGTAGAAATATCCTGAGGTACAGTCTGGCCCCAGAAACTAACAGAGGCCCTAGTTACCCCACAGTGAATTCCAAGGACTCTACTGAGAAAGACGCTCAGGGAAATGGGGACTGGGGATGAGGGAATACAAGACTATAACATATGTAAATAAATAATTTTAAAATATGGAGAGATTTACAGATATGCCTTTTCATGGTTTCTATACTATTTGATGATATGTTCTGCATATATTTATAAAGGATTGTTCTTGATTGTTTCCTTATCTTTAAAAAGTTAACTGCTATCATTGAAAATTTCTTATGACACTAAGTAACAAGTCAGCGTGTCTAGTGCCAGAAGGCGCTACATAGGCGACTGGGGGAAGTGACCAAGATCTGCCCAAGCAACACATTGTTTAACCTAAGTAGCAACAATTAACTGGATGTGATACCCACACAAGTGCAATAGTGGTACACAGCCATGGTGAGGAATCAATTGCTCTTGATTTGGCTAACTGATCCACTCAGTGGTACTAGACCCTTAGCTGGAGCTGGGAAACAAGTCAGAACCATACCCAAACACAAGCCCACTCTACAATATCAAGCTACCATCAATCACGGGGTATAAGAGGGCCTACACCTATCAAACTGTCTATCAAAAAAGTAAGTGTTATCTCAATTTTCTGGGTGCTAACTTACTCTCCGTTGGAGAATCTGCTTCTCTTTTCCAGATAGATGCAGATCCTAAGAAGAGAGCTGCCCCAACATACCTCAGAAGGGGCCCAACTGAAACTAAGGACAACTGGCGAAATAAGCAAGGGTGATGTTTTCCTGTGAACTGGATACCAGCACAAAGGGGAAGGAGATCAATGCAGAGAAAAATCAACTCCTACCAAATCAGAGAGCCAGAGCCTCAGAGGCCCCCAACACCTCAGCACTGAAGCAGACCAAAAATGAACCCAACATGGCTCAGGGAAATCTTGCGGAAGAGGGGGCGGAAAGAATGTCAGAGTTACATGTTGGGTCATGATTTTCAGAGACATTTATCATACTAATAACTGGGGGCTAACTCCACAATGCACGACCCATTTTCAATAATAAGGAGGGTCTAATGGGAGGGGGTAGATCACAGATGAGCCTAAATAATGGTACCAAACTGCCTGTATTTGCTGAAAAGAAAACTAATAAATTAAATTAAAAAAAAAAAAAAGTGAAAACAGGAAAAAGAACAGATGGGAGTGCTGGAGAGAAGCCAGATGCACAAAAAAAAAAAAATATAAATAAAAGATATTTTAATTTAAATACATATGACATGTATTTATCTAGTTATTTATTTGCAAGCACATAGACATAGGGGGTGGGAAAGAGACAGAAAGAGAGAGAGAGAAAGAATGGGCACACCAGTGCCTCTTGCCACTTTGCCACTGCAAATGAACTCCAGATGCATGCATCACTTTGTTCACCTGGCTTTATGTGGGTACTAGAGAATTGAACCTAGGCCATCAGGCTTTGAAATCAAGCACTTTATCCACTGAGCAATCTCTCCAGCTCTATAAATAATATTTTAAATCTTAAAATTACATTACCTGAGCAGAACATTCTTATTTATTTACAATGTAGTTTTATTTTTTATTTATTTGAGATAAAGAGACAGAGAGAAAGAGGCAAGCAAAGAGAGTGAGAATATGGGTGCATTAGGACCTCTTATCACTGCAAACAAACTCCAGATACATGTGCCACTTTGAGTATCTGGCTTTACATGGATACTAAAGAATCAAACTCTGACCATCAGGCTTTACAAGCAAGTGCCTTTAGCTCGTCAACCATCTCTCTAGCTCCTAGGATCATTATTTTAAGTTTTGTGGTTTTGTAGCTAGGAAATAAAGTGTAGGGTTTGAAGTTGGACCAGCAGACAGTGGACAGATAATGGAGTATGAAAAAGGTAGGAGGATCATAGTAAGTTTAAGGCCACCCTGAGAGTACATAGTGAATTCCAGGTCAGCCTGGACTAGACTGAAACCCTACCTCAAAAAATCAAAAATTAAAAAAAATCAAAAATGTGTATTTAAGAGAAAAAAGTCACTAATATGAATTAAATTGATTTCTCCTCTTCAAAAAATGATGGTGAAGCTGGGTGTGTTGCACCCCTTTAATCCCAGCACTTTGGAGGCAGAGGTAGGAGGATTGCTAAAAGTTCAAGGTCAGCCAGGTTCTATAGAGAGAGAGTTCCAGGACAGCCTGAGTTAGAGTGTGACCCCACCTGAAAAAAATATAGTGAAACTGTAAGTCTCACACCATTGAATGTGACCTTGTTTGAAAATATATTCTTATTGTATTGTAGAAGAAATGAGGTCATATTTGAGTAAGATGGCTTTCTAAACCAATATAGCTGATTTCCTTCTAAGAAAAGTAAGCACCTTATGAACACATGCATGAATACAAAAGAGGATATAAAAATACAAGCAAACTTGACGAAGCCTTACATAGCAGAAATAAAGCAGTATTACATTATCAACTTTCTGTCTTGTAGAATCTCTAAAGAAATCATTTGATTGTGTGAGATGATGTCTACTGAGATGTCTACTGTGCATTACTTAAATGGAGCAGTTATTTCTTTCTGTATCAATGAGAAACAAATGAAGAAACTACCCTAGATATGAAATATTCATATACTTCTGGAAACTGGGACCTTTTTATTTTCTAGCTAAATTTACCATCAACAAAGCTACATTCCCTAGTGAGGAAGAAAAAAGCAAAATGTCCAGATGTACAGTAGCATTGTGCTGTAAAATGTCAGGTGATATAGTACAGATATCACAAAGAGTATATCTCCAAGATTCTTATATACCTGAAAAGACCAAATTATTCAGTGATAAAACATTTTAATGACATATCTCTTCACTATTAAGAACATAGCATATATGACAATATTATATTATTTTATAAGTGCAAAACTACTTGATTTAGCTCTTAAAACTAATATTTGCATTGTGTACCACGCATATAAAGAAGGCATAAAATGAAACAAAAATGTCACAGAGAAAATGTGTCCAAAAAGAACACCATTCATTGTTCTCATATTGAATTCTTATACATGTGAAAACAGATATTTTCGATATTATCTCTCTTGAATATATAAATTATAGTTTGTATCAGTTACCTTTTTGTTGCTGTGACAAAATACTTGACAAAAGTGACTTAAGGAAGAGAGGTTTATTTCAGTTTACAGTTCACAGTTATAGTCCATCAGGATGGGGAAAGCATGGCAGCAGGAGCATGAAGCAGCTGGTCACATTACATATGCAGCCACGAAGGAGAGAGAGAGAGAGAGAGAGAGAATGTATGGAGCCAATCACGGTAAAAGTGGATCTTCCAACATCAATTTACATAATTGAAAAACTTCCTCACAGTTGGGGCCAGACATCTGGGTCTTAGGTGATTCCAGCTCCAATCAATTGACAGTAGAAATTAAGTAGCGTATACCATTAAAAAAAAAAAAAAAAAAACATGTTAACTTATTTTTTTCTTCAAAAGGTGGAACTCACTTCACCTGTTAATGAGAATGGACTCACCTAGTAACTATTATAATTTAAAAAAAAAATCATCAGGAAGCTGGGCATGGTGGCACACAGTTTTAATTCCAGCACTTCTAATGCATAAGAAAGAGGATTGCCTTAAGTTGGAAGCCACCCTGATACTTCAGAGTGAATTCCAGATCAGAGCAAGACTACCTCAGAAAAAACAAAAACAAACCAAAAAAATCATCAGAAATAAATGCATGTTATTTTAATCTCTCCCCCCCTCTCTCTCTCCCTCTATCTCCCTCTCTCTCTCTCTCTCTCTCTCCATCGCACTTTTTCCTGGGAACTAGGAGAAACATATTATTATTTATGGGCAGCACTATAGAGAGGTCATGTGACAAAAAAAATCTATAGCCTTTAGGAAATTGCCAATGAATATCCAACTAAATAAATGAACCTGAAAGTGTATTTTCCACAAACATTGGGCCTTAAGCTGACTATAATATTGGAAAATATTGATTAAATTATATAAGAGGCCCTGAACCAAAAAAAAAAAAAAAAAAAAACCTTGCCAAATTACAACGCGTTTGATGTCCATCAAAAACTGGGTAATATAGGTTAATATAATGAATATTTGTTGTTTTGAGGTGTTAAACATTGATATAAATTGTTATGCCACTGTAACTAATGTTTCAGTATTGGAGAGTTTTAAAAAGGACAATGGGGGCTGGAGAGGTTGCTTAGTGGTTAAAGGTACTTTCTTACAAAGCCTTGCAGACTGGGTTCAATTCCCTAGTACCCATGTAAAGCCAGACACAGAAGGGCAAGGCACCATCTGGAGTTCATTTGTAGGGGATAGAGGCCCTGGAACATCCATACTCACTCTCTGTTTCTTTTTATCTCTTTCTCTTAAATAAATGAATAAGTAAATTTACAAAGGAAATTTAAAAAAGAGACAGAAGGGGATAAATGGAGGTAAGACAGTTGCATATTAATTAATTAAACCTTTTATATCGATGTTAAAATTATTTTCTTTTTTGAGGTAGGGTCTCACTCTAGCTCAGGCTGACCTGGATTTCACTCCGTAGTCTCAAGATGGCCTCAAACTCACAGTGATCCTCCTACCTCTGCCTCCTGAGTTCTGGGATTAAAGGCGTGCTCCACCACTCCTGGCCTAAAATTATATATATATATATATATATATATATATATATATATATATATATATATATATATATATATTTAATTTTTTTAATTTATTTATTTGAGAGCGACAGACACAGAGAGAAAGACAGATAGAGGGAGAGAGAGAGAATGGGCGCGCCAGGGCTTCCAGCCTCTGCAAACAAACTACAGATGTGTGTGCATCTGGCTAACGTGGGTCCTGGGGAATGGAGCCTCAAACCGGGGTCCTTAGGCTTCACAGGCAAGCGCTTAACCGCTAAGCCATCTCTCCAGCCCAAATTATATTTTTATTAAATAAATTCTAACAATTGCTTCTTATTCAGTAGATCAGAGCTTCTTTTGGCAGCAAATAGTGTGCATATTATGTAGCTATCCCTAGTGGCAAATGCACAATACTTTATGCAATTATTCTATATGCTTACTTATGAGACAGGTTTTATAGCTATAATGGCCAGATGTAAAATACTAAATTAACATAATTATAATACAGATAGTCTTATAAATCATGTAGGTCAATTTTATCTTTTAAATTAAGTGAACACAGGAAGAGATGTTAACTCTTTTCCTTTAAGTAACTCATTCTTACATTGCTTAGAGTAGTCAGATCTCTTTAGCTCACAATAAACATATTTTGGTGCATTTCTGTGAAGAAAATTAAATCAATGCCATGTAAAAGAAAATACTCACAGATACTATGAATGTAACACATACTAAAATAACTATTAATTCACATTTTATCTTTTTCAACACAGCCAGATGTGTACCCTAATAGATTGTAATCACATTTATTATCATTTCACAAGACTGGGCCTGGGATACATAATAAATACATAGATAGGAAAGCAAGCACTATGTATAGGTTGAAAAATTTTCCTTAGTTTTAAAAATATTTGTGGGCTGGGGAGATGGCTTAGCGGTTAAGCGCTTGCCTGTGAAGCCTAAGGACCCCGGTTCGAGGCTCGGTTCCCCAGGTCCCACGTTAGCCAGATGCACAAGGGGGCGCACGTGTCTGGAGTTCGTTTGCAGAGGCTGGAAGCCCTGGCACGCCCATTCTCTCTCTCTCCCTCTATCTGTCTTTCTCTCTGTGTCTGTCGCTCTCAAATAAATAAATAAATAAATAAATAAATTAATTAAAAAAATATTTGTAAGAGTTAAATATTCATTTTTATTGGGAACTTAAATATATAAACATGTTGCAATTTGGTCACTTTTCCATCTGTTTATACTCTTGTGTGCCCCCCCCCCATCATCCACATTGCATTGAAGGCTCTCCTCCATGGAGCATTCAATAATCACTGTAGTTATATGAATACACCAGGTAGTCTCTGATGGGGAGAAATGCCTCAGAGTATAACTTCCCACATTGTAGATTTTACATTCTTTCTGCCCCCACTTCAGCAACATTCTCTGAGCCTTGAAGGGCATGTTATAAGTATTCTTTAATGTTGAGCTCTCAGATCCCTCTGAGTTTCTGCTTTTAATGACTTTTGAGTCTACCGCCATCTGCGTGGAGGAGGTTCTCAGGCTATCAGTGAGAGCAACACTCACATTTCATCTGCAACTTACTCTGTTATGTTTCCCGTGACATGGTGAATATGATTGAGAAGACTCATCGTATGCTAAGCAGTCTTTCTTTTCACACTGATGGATGGATCTTGAGTCTCTCTGGTGTTGACTGCCATCTGTAAAAGGCAGATTCTCTTAATATGAGTGAAAGCAGCATGTATGAATGGGGACAAACATAGATACTTAGAAGACTTTCTAGCAGACATAACATATCACCATCTATCCAAAGAACCATGGATGATTCCCTGTAGGGTCTATGACCTTTCCAGTCATAGGCTTCAGTCTTGGTTCTCAATGCCAGCAGTTGATTAGCCCCATAACCCATGTGCAACTTTTGCACAGGTAGGTACACCTTGCCTGCCTGGTTGATTCTGTATTTTGCAGTACCCACTGTTTGTTTACATTGTTGATGATGTTTATCCCCAGCAGTTTGCATAGCACTTTACAGCACTATGGGGGCTGGCTTCCATCTCAGTTCCAGCAATGTTCTGAGAAGTCAGACTGTGGTGTCTTCAGAAATAGGGCTCTACCATTTAGTTTTGGTGGGTAACTAAGTGCTTTGGTAATAGTCTGCATTCTTTTGGGGTCCTGATGGGCCTCCATGACCAGCAGCTAATAGCCAAGAGTAACCATTTTGGTATGGAGATTTAATAGCAACAGCCTATGGTTTTAGTGTACACATTTTTTCATATCCCTGCAGGGTGGTTGTACCCCAAATCAATTAATCAATTTATCTATCTATCTATCTATTTATTTTTTTAAAATTTAATTTATTAGTTTTCTTTTCAGTAAATACAGGCAGTTTGGTACCATTATTTAGGCTCATCTGTGATCTACCCCTTCCCATTAGATCCTCCTTGTTGATGTAAATGGGTCGTGCATTGTGGAGTTAGCCCACAGTTATTGGTATGATTAATGTCTCTGCAAATCATGACCCAACATGTGACTCTGACATTCTTTCCGCCCCCTCTTCCGCAAGATTTCCCTGAGCCATGTTGGGTTCATTTTTGGTCTGCTTCAGTGCTGAGGTGTTGGGGGCCTCTGAGGCTCTGGCTCTCTGATTTGGTAGGAGTTGATTTTTCTCTGTGTTGGTCTCCTTCCCCTTTGTGCTGGTATCCGGTTCACAGGAAAACATCACCCTTGCTTATTTCACCAGTTGTCCTTAGTTTCAGTTGGGCCCCTTTTGAGGTATGTTGGGGCAGCTCTTTTCTTAGGATCTGCATCTATCTGGAAAAGAGAAGCAGATTCTCCAACGGAGAGTAAGTTAGCACCCCGAAAATTGAGATAACACTTACTTTTTTGATAGACAATATGATAGGTGTAGGCCCTCTTATACCCCGTGATTGATGGTAGCTTGATATTGTAGAGTGGGCTTGTGTTTGGGTATGGTTCTGACTTGTTTCCCAGCTCCAGCTATGGGTCTAGTACCACTGAGTGGATCAGTTAGCCAAATCAAGAGCAATTGGTTCCTCACCATGGCTGTGTACCACTATCGCACTTGTGTGGGAATCACATCCGCTTATTTGTTGCTAATTAGGTTAAACAATGTGTTGCTAGGACAGATCTTGGTCATTTCCTCCAGTCGCCTATGTAGCACCTTCTGGCACTAGACACGCTGACTGTCTGGGGACTGACTCTCTCCTGGCTTCCAGCCAAATGGAATGATATCTATCTAATTTTAATGAGCTAACCAAGGAGTAGATTTCTATGGTACTGATTCATACCATCATTTGTTTTGAGTCTCTTTCCCTCTTCCAGTTCTCCATTCCTCCCCTTACCCTAGTCCTCCCCACACCCTTTCACCCTCTGTATTATGTTCCTCTACTTGTCTGTCATGTCTTACTTTCTCTCATCTGTCCTTACTTATCTACTCTCCAAACCTCATTCTAGCTTCCTTAATAGAACTACTGATGCTTACTATGATTTATCAAGACATTGGACTATCCCATGTTAGGAACTGCATAGGAAGTAGAGCATGTGGCATTTTTTTTTCTGAGCCTGGATGCTGTGACTTAGTACATAATCTTTACAGGTCCATTGATTTTCCTGAATATTTTATAATCTCCTTTGTCTTTATGACTGAATAGAACTACATTGTGTATATTTACAACATCTTCATTATCAATTTATCAGTTGTTGTGCATCTGGGCTCATTTCATTTCCTAACTACTGTGATTGGGATACATGATGTCAGCATTTCTCTTTAGCTTTAAAACTATTGTAAGAAGTCAAAATTCATATCTTATTTTCCGTATTTTAACAGATACATTTTATACTTACCACACAAAGGATCAACAAATGAATTTTTTTATAAAAAGATCCAAAGCATATGCTTATATGTGAATTCAGATTTTGAATCTTACTCAAGATTTCTATTTCCTTTGTAAAAACAAAATTACAATGCTAGAGATTTTGTGAGGAGATAATTACCTAATTATTGCCATGTCCATTAGACACAGTTGTTATACAAGTTCCTAAAAATCAAATGAATAAACAAATAATTCAAATATTTGTATTTGATCCAAAGTACAAAATGACTGTACTATAGATAATAAAGAATATTATAATTTACAGATATAAGATTTAGTATTGTCACAATGCAAAGTGGCAGTCATCTGCTAAATTAGCTGGATGTTGATACTTTCTAGTAGCTTTTTTTTCTTTTTGCAACGTCTATCTAATAAGTAAATTATAAGGTTTTAAAAGGTAAACACACAGGGGTATAACCTCTCATACTAATTTATGTCAAAGTCTCATAAACTTGAAGAGTTAACAAATTGATAACATTATTTCTACAAAGGAGCCTTAATTGTTATCATTATGGCTTGTGGTTTCAATTGGTTTTTGATTTTCCTTTTGCAAATAATAAATCTTATGTAAATTAATTGTTTTTGAAATAGATTTTTGTTCTATCATGTGTTTAAAAGTGAATCTATCTCTACTTAAGAAACTAGACTCCCTGGAAGAAAGCACATAAACTACACCTACTGGTGGCAATATACTGATGCATCCATTCAGTACTCGTTAACACATAAAATTATAAGGGAGGCACAGAAGCTGAAAACAATGGGAAAATTTTGGCAGTATATTTACCTACAGATTGGAATCTTCCCTATTGAAGTGTAGTATAGCTTTAGTTGACTAAAATGTACAAAACTTAATTCCAACAAACATTTAGTAATACATGAATTTGAGGAAATTCTGGTCATCTTAAACAATTTGTATTTATGCTTTTGTCATCATTTTTTTATGAATGCTCTTGTTCCTCTACCAGAAACATTCAGTTACTTTCCCTCTTATCACAAGGGCATGAGCATATTTTGAAGAGTACCTGTGTTTATGACCTGGAGTATGAGATAATTTCTGTAAAATATATTTTGGTCTTCATGTTGATGTCACAATGAACATTCTGCCTGAATTTCTGATATAATCTTTCTACTGGGTATCTATTATAATTTCCTCATTCATACATTCATTCATTTATTTTGAATCTCATTTTTATTTTAATTCTGTAGATGCTCTAGTGTGAATGTGTCACTACAAAAACATGTGTAGGATATTTATTCCCCAATGCAACATATTGGCAAGCAGAGCCTAATAGGTGTTAGATCATGATGGTGCCATCTTCATAAATTATTTAATACTGATTATAAAATGGTTGAAGTCATGAGTTTTTTTCCCTTTCCTTTTTACTATTCTTTCTCATCATGAAATATATCCTTCCATGCAGTAACATAGTGATGAGACCTTGCTAGATGCCACCTATTTGACCTTGAACTTTCCAGTTTCAAGTACTCTAATAAATAAATCTCCCTTCTTTATAAATCACTGAGTTGCTGGTATTCTGTTGCTGCAGCACAAAATGGACTAATGGACAAAGACATCTGACATCTGTTTATTGATTCTCCCGTGATGTATTAGCTAAAATGTAAGCCAAAAGACAAGCATCAACAAATAGAGAAGAAACAATCATTATCTTCATGACACATTAGCAAGAAAGTATCATTATAAAATGAATATTTTATTTTCAGTTATATTCTGTGCTAGCTAGAAAGAAAACAGGAATGTAAAATGTCATTATGTAAAGAGAATGATCAAAGCATGAAAAACAGATAACATATTCACCATAAATTCATATCAATAAACAAAGATAATTATAAGTAAATAGTATAAATTAATTACAAATAAGCCATAAGAAAAAAGGTGACATCTAGGTATAGGAAATGGCATTTGATAAAATCTGTTGGGAAAGTTATATATTATTGGTTACCTGCTTGAATCATAATATGTGAGGGGAAAATATAAGAATTGAGGCTGAGAAACTGCACAAAAAGTCAGATATATCATACTTTGTATGCCTTGCTTAGATTGTGGAGTATATTCAATATGTACTTTGGTTGTAGAAGTCTAAAAAGTTGTAGCATGGGTCTTCTGAGAATCTTGTATGTCTTTCAGGGGCTGCTTGAGAGCTGTAATGTCAAGAACTTTCATCGTCCATATATAAAAGCAGCTACATGACTCTCACTGTCCAAACTTGAGTACTTTGGTACTTTTTTTTTTTTTTTTTTTGGTTTTCGAGGTAGGGTCTCACTCTGGCTCAGGCTGACCTGGAATTCACTATGTAGTCTCAGGGTGGCCTCGAACTCACGGTGATCCTCCTACCTCCGCCTCCTGAGTGCTGGGATTAAAGGCGTGCGCCACCACGCCCGGCATTTGGTACTTTTTTATAGCAAAAAAAAAAAAAAAAAAAAATCAGATTCTTATTAAATATTCTTTAAGCTATGTTTCTTAAGTCTTAGCTAATATGAATAGTTCATCGAGTATATAAATTATCATTCACAATAACACACATTAATAATAATGAAGAAAATTTAAAGATATATATTTCCTGCTTAGAGAACTATTATGAATTATGTTACATAAAAATTAAAAAGTAATATATCAAGGTTTGAAATGGATGTATCAAGGTTTTATTTAGAAGCATTAGTCTTATAAAAAATTTAATCCTTATAAAGGCACTTCACTTTTCACAAAATCCTAATTAAAAATTTTAGAACTCATTTTGTGGAAATTAAAATCTAATATGTTATTAGGAAACTCAAAAGCCTAAAGCCTAAGCAAAAATATGTATGTGAGCCAGGCGTGGTAGCCCACATCTTTAAGCCTAACAGTCGGGAGGCAGAGGTAGGAGGATCACCGTGAGTTCAAGGCCACCCTGAGACTACATAGTGAATTCCAGATCAGCCTGCCCTACCTTGAAAAACTAAAAAACTAAAAAAAAAAAAAGTATGTGAAGGATAAAATAAAATGAATCTTCATTTTTGATGCCAAGACTTTTAGTGGAGACTTAGTAATTAATCTAGTGTGGTTCATCCAAGAATAAAAAAATAAATAAATAAATGGCAGACTATCAAGTGCTAAGCCCAAGTGTATGTATATGTGGATATGTTAGTTTTCCATTGGTCTAACAAAGTATCTGAGAACACAACTTGGATGCATGATCAACATGTTCCCTTGCTATGTACCTGTGGTGAGGCAGAATATCGTGACGGCAGGGAAGCATGGCAGATTAACATCTTTCATCTCATAGCAGCCAGGAAGCAGAATGATAAGAGGAGACAAGGTATATTTTTCCATGCACTTATACCCAGTGACCTATTTTCTCTATCCAGGCACCAGCTCTTAGCAGCTCGTTCATTATGAACTCACCAATGAATAAAGCCATTTATGAAGTGACTTTGTGGTTCATTCACTTCTCAATAGGGCCATCAGCCAGGTACCAAGCCCTCAACCACCCCGACCTTTTACATGGTTCACTTCATGCTAAAATCTTAACAGGAAAACACTGCTATACAATTAATATTTATGCAGAGCATGAAGAGAATGTTGTTCATTTTCTTTGTTTGAAGTTTTAGATGTATGTGAATGTGCATATTCATGTGTGAGAGTACATCAAAAGCCCTGGCACACATATGGAGGTCACAGGATAAGTTAAGGTGTCTCTGTTTCCCATCCTCTTTGTTTTGAGACAAAGTTCCTGTGTACATTCAGGCTAGCTATCCTGTGAGATTCTGGAAAATTCTCCTAGACCTGCCTCCCATCTCAACACAGGCACACTGGGATTACAGATGTGTGTAGAACATCAGCTTTTATGGAGGCTCTGGATATCTGAGCTAAGGTACTCAGGCTTTCAAAGCAAGCACGTTTTCATCTAAGCAATTTCCCCAAGCCCTTGTTTGTTTTAAAATAAACAAAAATGGGTTATGGGGAAAAGTTTGATATTTACATCACACTATTTACAAGAAAATATCAGAATGATTATAGATTTAAATTTAATAACAAAGAAATCAAGCAGAAAAGTATATAATGATAGCTTTACTATTTGGGCATGGAAAAGATTTCTTGCATAGGACAGAAATTAAGTACCTAAACTTAGACTACAGTAAAATTAACATCATTTTTTCTAAATGATATCATCCAAACCAACAGTAGTACACCACAAAGTGAAAATAAAATTATTTGTAGCATATTTATACAGGAATTTTACTTCAACGATATAAAAGTCTCTACAAGTGAAACAAAAATTCACGTAGCCATATCTATATAACAGCTATCTGTTTAAATTATCAGGTGATATTAACCAGGTACTTAACAAACCAGAGCATGTTAATGAACAATAAATATATAAACATGCCCCGTGATGTTAGGCATCTGGAAAATAGGTTTTAAAAGCAATGTCCTTCTTTCTCTGTTCATGACCCGCTGTATGGTTAGGGCATGAAAGTATACATTGGTTACTAAAGGTTCATGTCTAACATATCCATCCTACCCCTTGCTCCCCATAGGTCTCATCCAATTGCAGCATCGCATCAAAGTCCAAAATTTCACTAAATTTTCATCAATTGCCAAGTTCCATATACCATATTCTTTTAAATTAAACATGTTGAGCCTCTTGCTATATTTACTTATGAAGACAATTATCCCCCACCTCTGGACTCCCAAAACTGAATAATCAAGTTATCATATCCCAAAATACAATCAAAAGGTAAGTTTAGGGATATAATTGCAGGTTTTCCATCTAAAATCCGCTGAACGTATAAGTTAAAAGTTTCCAGAAAACATAAACACTCATGGAGAGAAATTCTTTGGGCTTTCAAATGTGGGCCTGGTAGGGGATTTCTTGACCTTGTGGATCAATGCTCCCAATCTCTAGCCTCATTCATCGTTTTTCCTAGAAAGCCAGTCTCACTATTGGCCACTTGGTGAGATGCCTGAAGAGCAAAATCCTTTAGCTTCAGTAATTTACAATCTGAGTTTTATTTAAGTGTCATTGGTGAAAATACTATAATCTTTGTATTTTCATTATGTATTATCAAAAGCTTCCCTGACTTTACAGTTCCAGCTTTTTTGATAGCATATCTAGTATTTTCAATGCCTTTTGCAACCAGGAAAGACTGAGAATTCCTTGACTTACAAGGACCTTCTTTTGCTTTTATTGTTCTTTCAATTTAAATCCTTCCATTTACACCCTAGCCCCATTGCAAATCTCAACTTCATTTTTTTCTCTTTGTACTTTCTACATTTACCAGAATTTCTTCCTCTCTAGTTTTCTATAATGATCTTCTGACTTTCTTCTGAAACTTTTTTTGTGCTTCTGCAAGCTGCCTGTCCAAATAAATGTTGCATTTTTGTTCATATTATCCTCAGCATTCTTTTAACCTCCCCTTATCAGTTAAAACACAAATCCTCCATCATTTTTACATAAATAGCATCACATGCATTGTGTTTGTGTGCTGGTACATCTATTTGTGTTGCTATGCATTTACATGTGTCTACATGAATGTGAAGGCCAGGCAAAAACCAGATGTTCCTTGGGTGTATGGTATCTTTTATTCATGACAGTGTCCCTTGTGGACCTGGAACTTGAGCCCTAGAAAATTTCCTGTCTCTGTCCCTGCACATGCCATCATGCCTGGCATTTTTAAAAACTTTTTTTGTTTTTTATTTATTAATTTGAGAGCTACAGACAGAGAAAGAGGCAGATAGATAGATAAGAGAATGGGCATGCCAGGGCCTCTAGCCACTGCAAAGGACCTCCAGACACGTGCTCCGCTTGTGTATCTGGCTAAAGTGGGTCCTGGGAAATCAAGCGTGGAGCCGAGGTCCTTAGGCTTGACATAACCGCTAAGCCATCTCTCCAGCTCATGCCTGGCATTTTTTTACATGGGTTCTAGGGATCAAAGTCAAGTCCTTATGCTGGTAAGGCAAGTTCTTTACCAACTGAGCTATCTCCTCAGCCCTCTACTTTTAGATAATTAGCATTTTAATTATAATGCCAAAATATGGTCCAGTTTTCTAATGCTGCTATTCAAATTACCAAAACAGAAGCACAGTTTATTATGATGTACTCCTATATTTGACAAGGTACATAAAATTCAATATTTGGCTTTTGTGACATTTGATGTTAAATGCTACATATATACACTCACACATGTTTTTCTTTAAATTTATTCATTTATTTATTTTGGAGAGATAAGCAGATGGGAGAGAGAGACAATTCATGAACCAGAGCCTCCAGCCACTGAAAACAAAGTCCAGGCACATGCACCATCTTGGGAATCCAGCTTACATGAGTACTGGAGAATTGAACCTAAGTTCTTAGTCTTCACAGGCAAGCCCCTTAAGGAATAAGCCATCACTCCAGACTTAACAGGTTTATTTGGTTCTAATGAAGATATATTATAGGAGTAGCTATCTTTGTAGAGGATATAAAATAGTCTATTAATTAATATTCCATTATAATAATGAACTATCTAAACATGAGTAATTCATTATTTAGCTCATATTTTTAGAGGTATAAAGGCATGACACTGGCTGTTTTTTATCTCTAGTGAAGACCCCATGGCACATTATAGAGCCTGGGACACATGCAAGAGGAAAAAATGACAAAGCAAGTTAGGAAGCTAAAAAGACAGAGAGGACTAATTAGGATCCCCGAAGAACTATGTTAATTTATTCTGAGAAACATCCAGTGATTGTAGGATATCATATTAGACACCACTCCTTAAAATCCAACAACCAGTCAACATTATCATTAATTTCTAAGATTCCAAAGAATGCATCCTTATGAAGACATTTAAATCATATCAAAATTACAAATTCAGGGCAAGAAAGGTTGCTTAGTGGCTAAGGCATTTGCCCACAAATGCTAAGGACACATGATTGACCCTCCAGATCCCTTGTAAGCCAGAAGCACAAAGGTGAGGCAAGTGCAAGGTCACATATATATAATTTTATAATATATATTAATGAATTATTATTACAATTAATAATTATCAATTAAATATAATATTAGTTATTAATTTAAAAATAATTCACCATTTTATATATACTTAAATATATTTAATATATTAACTATGAATATATACATGATGAAGTAAATACATGTATTCTATCTTGGTAATCATTTAAAGGTGTTTACTGGCAAGCCTGCTGATCTAGGTTCAATACTCCTCAGCACTTATGTAATGCCAGACTCAAAGTGGTTTATGCATCTGTAATTCCATTGTGCCTATGGCAATGGAAGGTGGAGCCACCAGAATATGGAAGCTCAAAGCATCTGTGACAAGAGAGATCCTGTCACCAAAGAATGTGTAAAGAAGAGAAAAGAGGTATCCCCAGGTTATCCTTCACATATGTGTCATGGTTGTACATGCACATACAAACATGTAATCTTATAAATGTATATTCACTATATATAACCTTATATCCATAGAATCTATCTGTCAACTATCTAATCTTATATTCCATATGACATCTCTTGGATTGACTGTTCTACCTTCTTTCTACATTTTTAAAGGTCTAAATGATAATTGGTTCACTTAGATAATCCATAATAATATTCCTATCTTCCATTTTTTCTGGTTAGCCACCTTAGTCCTATATGCAGCATTGATTTATTTTTCATTAGCATATTCATAACCAAGCTCAGTACTTGCCTAGTATGCCTGAGCTGCTAGGATTGATCCTTAGCACCACAAAAATGTCAAGGAAAAGCACTCTTATAGGTCTAAGGTCAAGGATTAAAAAACAAATATGCCTGACGTGGAGGCATTATTCCTATTTATATTTTGTTTTAAATTAGTTTGTCAGTCCAAGATTATTTTCAGTTTAACTGTAAAATAATTAATAGACATTTAAGTGAGCTCTACTAAAATTAGTTCCATTATTTCAAAAGAAATTGTGAAGATTTTGGCACAGAAACTTCATTGTTATATTTGTTCACTTTCCAGTCACTCTTCATAGATACACTGAAGTTAGAGAACATCTTCCCCTTTCTTTGACTTAACAGTTTTACAACTGTTACACAGCATCAAAATAACTGAGATCTAACCTAAATGAAACTATTATCCCCTACATACTGGCAATTACCTATTTCCCTGTTACTCCTCCTCCTTTAGAAATATATCAACTTGAATAAGATGAACAAATATAAAGTGTTTAACTTATTTGTTAATACATTAATCAATTCTTTAATTTTAGGCACTATTATTGAAAGTTATTTAGAAATCTTGAGAGACTCATGAATAAACAAAGGAATTAATATTTTGAAGTCTGTAGAAATATTAACATAGAGAAGATTTACAAATTTGATTGTATTACTTCTAAGTTAAGCAGGTAGGAACTGAACAATTTTTTTAAAAAAATTACAGTAGTGCATAATTCCTGAATTCTGAAATAAATGTTCTTTACCAGCTGTTAATAAGTAACTTCTAGAAATAAGCAAGCCCAATAAACAAATTCCTTTATTTTTTTCTTTTATTTCTAAATGTTTATTTTTCATAAACACAGTTCTACAGTAAATGTAACATTGCAATATCATTTTTACTTGTTTTTGCTGTGCTTTAAAATGATAGAGAAGTAGTAGAATGAATGTCATTGAGATTGGGGCCAGAAAGGTATGGATTGATTCTTGTTTAATTTGGGTGATAGATATAAGGTTCACTATGATATATGTTTATTTTTTGAGTGCTTAATATCACTCAGTTAAAATGCAAAAATCACTTTGTGCTTATTTATGATGGTACAGATGATAACATTATTTACCTCACATTAAAATACTTTCTGTTTTCTTTAACCATTATGACATTTGAAATCAGCAAAGAAAAACAAAACCTTTAAACATAATCACTGCATAAGAAAAACTTGAGCTTTGGATTGATTTGTATAATGGTATGGATTGTAGTATAATGAAGAAATATGTTTGATTTAACATTATTCTGCTTATTAACATTTATAAAGCATGGCTTATAAAATTTTAATAGTCTAGTATAAGAAAGAATAATCTGTGAATTCTATCCTAAAAAATAAAATGAACTACTACTTTGTTGAAATGTAAGCAAAGTAAAAAAAATAATTTCAATTTATGAATTAATAGATTCAGCCTCTTTTCTCTTGTAAATACATTTGAATAATTTTAATTTGGATTTTATTGTTTTGTACATGGAAATGTAAAATGCCTATTTTGTGTATGTGAAAACTGATAAGCTGAAGAGTTCTCAAATTTAAAAAGAAAGGGTTTAAAGGATACTTAAGCTTTATCAGAGTTGTGTTGTATATGTCCATTAAACAAATTCTTTTAGAATACTCAGATTGTGAACTTAGTTTGGCTTCACTGAAAATATTTAGAAAAGAATTAACAATTCTGAAATGAGATACCTTAGTAAAATGTAAATCACTGCTTCTTGATGCTTTCCAAATGTTACCAGTGCTGTACAATATTAGTTCTGCTTCAACATGAGAGATACAATACCTTTCCTGGAACCTCTGGCTTGTTGGAAAGGACTCCACCTGGAAGATTCTATCTTTCTCCTTCAGGGTATATTTCTTTTCACTTATCATTTCAGGGTGTATTTCTTTTCACTTATCCTAGACAAAAGAAGGGACTTTCCTGAGTTATTAGGTATTTTAACATTTTATACATACCCATTATCAAGGTTGCTAGTATTCTCGTAAACATTAATATTAATGATTCAGCAAATTTAAATAACTATTAATCTGTTCATATATATATATATGTATATATATATATTTCAATTATTTAAATTTATCTTTTGTAGGAGATAAATAACAAGATTGATGTTGTATTATCTTTGTATTTTATTAGTATATGCACGTATCATGTAAATATAAGTTTAGAGTTTTAACTTATTATATTTAATTTAATTTAATTTTTATTTTACTCATTTATTTATAAAGACAAAAGAGATAGAATGGGCATGCCAGGGCTTCCAGTTGCTGCAAATGAACTCCATATGTATGTGCCACTTAGCGCACCTGGCTTTACATGGGTACTGGGGAATCAAATCCAGGTTGTCAGACTTTGCAGCCAAGTGTCTTAACTGCTGAGCCATCCTTCCAGACCATATCTTTTTTTTATATAACAACGATTCTAATTAATACTCTGAGTGAACACTCAAGTTTTGTGTATTTTTTAGCATGTTTCACCTTCTGACCTGTTGCTTGGAGTAGTAAGCTCAGTTATGTTTGAAGGTTACTTTAAGTTGGAGAATCTTGGAGCACTTGAAAGGAAGAGAAAAATATATTATTTTTGTGCCTTATGAGATAATAATAAGCATTTCTTTTCAGTTTTTTTTCACCAAGAGTACTGTAATGGTAGCATCATTCTTAATTACAAAAAACTCATTAGCTAAGCAATAATTTTGGTTATCTTTTTTGTGCTTAACTGAATGCAAAAAAAAAAAATCTCCCTTAGTGTATTAAAAATACCCAACTTTCCTAAATGTATTAGACAAGAACTTTTAGTTTACAATACTGGTGAACAAACCCATGGCCTTCTGCACACTGGGCAAGCACTAACTTTGAACAGCTTCCTAAGACTGAAATATATATATGTACATATACAAAACTTCTGTTTTGTAATTTTCTAATTTTTATTTATTTGAGAGAGAGAGAGAGAGAGAGAGAATGGGCATGCCAGGGCCTCCAGCCACTACAAACGAACTCCAGATGCATGTGCCCCATTATGCATCTGGCTAACAAGAGTCCTGGGGAATTGAACCTGGGTTCTTTGGCTTTGCAGGCAAATGCATTAACCACTAAGCCATCCCTCAGCCCCTTATAATTATTTTAAATAAAAGTTCACATTAACATTTTGACTGGACATAATTTTTACATATCCAATAACACAAAAGTTAAGTCAGAAACAATTTAATACAATACAAATATTTGGCAATTGATATTTTTGTTGCTGGACTTTTGTCGTGAATCTGTACAATAAGGTTAAGCAAAAACTTTAAATTTTTGCAATACTCATAGTGTTACATATTAGGAAACCTAAAATAACTAATGAACTTGAAAAGTCAATTTACAGATTTAAAAATAATGTCAGAGCCACACATTAGGTCATGAACAGAGACCGTTCCTCCTGCCCATAACTGATGACTAATCCGACAATGCATGGCCCATATAACCCAACAAGGAGGGTCTAGGTGGATTGGGGGGGACAGAGAGGAGGCTAACAATGGTACCAACTTGACTGTATTCACTGAGTACAAAACTAATAAAAATGAAGAAATTAAATAAAATTACAGACACTGAAGACAGAGTTCAGTGCTTGAATTTTAGAATAGAATACACTATAACTTAAGTTATGTGGTATTAGAAAAACAGTGATAAAATAGAGGATATGTTATTTTTAGGTCTCATATAAAAACAAGGTGTTTTAGATTTATTTACAATCAACAGTTTTGTTTTTATTTTACATCTTTTAGTACTTCATTGAACAGAATTAAAACCACAGTTAACAACACTTAATTGAAAATGTAATTTCCCCATATTAACATGGTAAAATATTTATTTACTTCAGGAAATTCTTGTGTCTGTTGCTTACAAAATATGGAAACACAACATCATAATTGTGCAATTTATGGTTATAAAAGGCATCTGGTCTCAATCTGCAGCATATAAAATGATCTAATTTGTTCATTGAAGAGTTGCATTTCTTATTGTCTTGGAGGCATCATTTTTTTGGAATTACAGATGAATAATATTTCTATAAGAACAATCGGTATTTTGTCAATATTCTGTAAAATTATCCTGGATTTTTTTCAAAATAATAAAAGAGGAAAGTACTTTATTAAAAATTATTTACACAATTACTGCTTAAATAAATTGCATATCTAGATGACAAATACTTTATTATCTTTGGAAGTTTAAAATTTTTGTAAAGAAGTGATTTATTTCATTCTTATTGATGTATTACATGTTTCACAATTTTATTTAAATGCTGGTATAATTATGTTGAAGTCTATATTCTGTGTGCCATGGGTGAAAATGACATAATTTTGTATAAGTTAGGATTAGTCCAAATAGATAATACTGATCTGAAGACCATAAAAGTTAATAAAGCCAACATACATATAAAAGTATAGCCATAGTTTCCCTTAATATTTTTTTTTCCTTTGGATCTATAATGTGTTACTAATAAGCTTTATATTTTACATATACACTAATATTTATATACAAAATATTTGTGAGATTTCAAAAAGACTATCAAGGAAGTCAGAGATTTCCTCATAAAAATAATTTCTTTGTTTAAAATATAAGTTTATCTAAGAGGCTCCCAAAAATTATGTAATCTTAGCAAGAATAAAAATTCCAGGTTTTTGTTATTTAGAAAAATGCGATACTGGGTAATCTTGTTGGCAGTATTAAACAATCATCTTCCATGTCCTATACATTTTTTTCTCTTTCTATTACTTTGAATATAAGCATTTAAGAAATATAATATTATCAGCTGGAGAGATCTATTAAAGAACAATTAAAGCAATAAATTTTAAATGAAAGGGCATTAATCCAAATTAAGAACTTTTTTGAAGCCTCAGGACTAATAATAAATATGAATGTTAAATTTGTGATAACTTGGTATTTCACTTTCAATGTAATTTTTGCCTGGAAGAGGACGGAAGTGTGCTTAGTTTCAAAATGGCCTACATTTGAGAATTTGTACAGAAAACCACTTTCAAAGATAAATAAATAACAATGCATGTAGATAAATGATGCCACCTGATCTTCTTTGGTAGATTGTGCAAATTCATTATATGAGGCAATTAGACAACAAAATATGTAACATAATACCATCTGAGGTATTCATGAAAAGCATAAAACTCCAAATATTTATAAAATGTTTAGTTACCTACAGGTGGACACATGCAGTTATACATTGGCTCTGTAAAAAAAAAAAATGGCTTTCTTGCATAAACATGACTGCACTGATAGTAACTAAAAAACAAAACAAAACAAAAAAAACACTCAAAGTATGCTTCAATTCAATGGAAATGCCATCCAAATTAATCAGAGCATTGCATTTATTAATCATATGTTTGGTTGGTAAAGCCAAAAGGTTTAGGGAATTTTTTCAAAATCAGATTAATTTCAAGAAATGAGATTCTGAACATTGAGCATACTTTAAGGAATGCAACAGTAGCTCCACTGGGTTTATTCAAAGAAAAACCTTCAAAAAATATTTCCAGAAATCTGTTAGTAGTGGTGGCTACTTGTGCAAGGTTACAATTTTAGTACTGGAAATCAAATTCTTAATCAATTTGCTTAAAAAAGAAAATTTTACAATTATCAAGTGTTTTGTTAACTTTTCCTGGGGAGACATAAGAAAACATATATTCACCCTGTGGGTTACTGGGTCCTGGGGCCAGCCATGATCCCCCAAGGAGTCCAGGAAACTGTGGAGACCAAGGTTGTGAGTGCGTAAGGAGAGAAAGAATCACACTTGAGAGACAGGTTTAGTGAACAGTTCTCAGTTTAGTGTCAGGGAAATGGTTTTATAAGGAGTTGAGGATGGGAAGAGAGTCCTAAGTGGATTGCATGTACAAGGATGCTTGCTGATGCCTAATTACCATATGGGGACATACATTCCAGCAGGGAGGCAATGGCAGGGGGATGGGCTGTGCAAAGGTGCTGGCTGATACCAAATAAGGCATTTCCCAGGAAACTGGCCAAAGGCCACAGGGTTATGGGCAAAAAGTCTTATCTGAATGTCCAGGTATCCCATGCTTGGAGACAGAGTGGCCTTACTTCCTGCTGATATCGGGTGGAGATTCTGGGGATCCAGGCTCACTGTGGCCTCCAAGAATGGGGGTAGTATCCTGGCTTACTGCAACCCCTGAGAATGGGAGGAGGAGCTTCCCGGCCAGTCTGGTTCCCTAAGTATGACCAAAATATGACCAGCGGTTCAGGCTGCTGTGACCTCTTCATAGCCTGGAGCCTTCACGTCAGACAACTTAGGTTTGCTTTAACCCAGAGCCCTGCCTATGTCCAACAACTCCCCCTTTGTTTCTAGAATGGGGAGGTGTCATCATATTGAGTGAATTCCTTATAGTCTATCATAGGCTCAGATAGGGCTAGATGGTGCACAAGAACCTGGTTAGCAGCAGCCTTAGCAATATTAGTATTTTGTTATCTGAGAAATTTGATGAGGCAGGGGACTACAAGTAATAGGGGTCCTATAGCAAGGAGAGGGCTAAGGAGGGGGAGAAGCCAAGTGACCAAAGAGTTAGAAAACCAGGTAATGGGGTCCTCAGGCTTGTAATGGTCAAACAGTTCCTTGTGGAGCTTTTTTGGGAGTTTTAACAACTTGTTCAACAACATTTGATTCATTAACAAAAAAGATAAGAAACATTCTTCTCCCAAGACCATACATGTCCCCCCCGCCAAATGAGGTCTACGGCTTTACGGTTTTGAAGTACCACACCCATGAGTGCTCATTTGCCTCTGAAGAGATTCAAGGCTGTCAGTGGTGGATATCATGGCCTGGTCAAGCTTGTCTTGGAAGTCTCCCACAAAGTGGTTGGTCTGGGCAAGAGCAGCTCCTACAACACCGGAGACACCAAGGAACAGCGTCAGGCCAAGGCCCACCAGCAGCAGGATGAAAATCTCTCTATGTTGTCTGAGGTGGAGCTAATAGGCAGCTTCCACTTCCTTATAGAGATACACCTGTGGAACAATCGAGACTGGGGAACAATAAGTGGGAGAGGAAATATTTATGCATGGGGTGTTTAGCCCTTCACACCATAGGAGAGTGGCTGTCTTGACACAAGTTGTCTTGGCTATGGAAATATTGAGGAGACATTCAGCTCTTGTCAGCTTAGAACTGGATGGCCAGAGAGCCATACCTTGACCAGCATCAAAGAAGGGAATATCAGTAAGGCAGGGTTGGGAATAGCTTGCTATAGATGTAGGGTATTCTAGTGTGGCATTAATAGGAACTGCAGTTAGCAGGGGATGGGTAGGAGATACACAGAAGAAGCAGTTAGAAGCATTAGGATAGTTAGAAAAAGGGAGAAGGTTGGCTACATATTGGATATATTATGTCCACGTTATAGTGGCTTGTATTTTTTCTGTGACTTGTTTTTCCTGTGAGGGACTACGATGGTTAATTTTCACCAGGTGAGAAATAGGGATATACTGTCTAGAAATATGAAGAGTACCAGAGGGAGATGATGAGTAGTAGATACCAGCATAAAGTTTTTCCATTACCCCTATCCTCCAGTGTTCATTCTAGGGATGTCCTATGGAGAGTGACACTCTCAAGTTTTCCAGGTGGATTTGAAGACAGAGTCTGGATCTCTAAAGCTGACAATGTATGGCACAATAATTGGATCAGCATCATCCATTAATAGTCTTGGTCTCTAAGACATTCTTTGTTGGTTTGGCAATAGGCAAAGCATGCCATGCTATTTATACAAACCAGACTTAGGATAGCTATGTAAGGTTACAGTGTCTTGGCAGCCTTTAGTAGGGCCTGTGCCAATGATTTTATTGACACCTTGATAGGTCTCTTGGGCTTCAAAGCGCCATCCTCCACTGGGGAGGGTGATGAGAGAGGCAGCTCGAGAGACATTTTCATTGCAATGTAAGGTTGTTAGAGCCACCAGCAAAATAGATGAGAAGGAGGCCTGTGGTTGGCATATAGCTTTGGCTGCATCCACAAGGTCATGGACATCCCCCCAGGGGCCTCCCGTTTTCTGACTCAGGTGCAGTGCTTTCTCCGTTTCTTCCATCTCTGATCTTTCAAACGTCAGGGAAGACATCTCTTTGGCTGGTGGGGTGGAATCAGACATTTTGAGCTGCTACCCAAATGGCCCTGGGCTGGTCCTGTGGGAAGACACAAGCAAATCCCCTTCCCATGGTGAGGAGAGGGGTCTGATCCCTTCCATATTCCATCTAAGGGATCTGTCATCACACCAGAATGGGATGGGCAGTCTCTGGTGTATGCCAGTGGAGGGTGATATGAGGATATTGGGAGTTTTTGTATATATTTAAAATGATTAAAGCAGTGATAGCAATAGCTAACTGAAGATTGGGTGGATAGGTATTGGGCTGTTACTTTTTAAGTTGGGCTTTTAAGGTTTGGTGTGTTCTTTCTACTATACCTTGGCCTTGTGGGTTGTGTAGGATTCCTGTATGATGGTTTTTTAACAAAACCAACAAGTTTTCTATTCTTTACTAAATAAATATTCCCAATATTCCCTTCAGAGAAACCACCTTGGGCATTGCTGCCCAAGCAGCAGGGAACAGGCACCAGTGAGGGGGTGAAGCACTCTATCTTCAAGAGGAGTTCAGAAGGACCGCAGGCAAGCTGTCCCCAGACAGTAAGGCCTCAAACTGCCTGCTCCTGAGCCACATGCCTCCTCATCCTTCTCATCACAATGAGGATTTTCTGGGGCCCTGGCCACAGAGTGAGCCAGGCTGGTAACAGCCATTGTGCAAACACCTCTTCACCCCATGACCAAGCTGAGATCCTCCTCTTCTTCCTCCTCCTCCATTACAGATGCCTCCTCTGAACTGCTGGCCTGCTGCTCCTGGGCCTGAATTGGTCCTTCTTTCTGTTTCTTCTGCACAAGTTTCATCTTCTTTGCCAAATTATCTTCTCTTTTAACTTCTGGAGCTTCTTCCGGTGCTTTGCCATCTGCTCCTCTGCAGCAATTTTATTATTTTCCAGTCTCTTCTGGAACTCTGCATCCAATTTTTGCTCCTCAGCCATGGCTTCCATGTAGTCCTGCCGCTGGTACTCTCTCCACCACAGGTGCCTGTAGATGTTGAACATTCCGCTGGCAGCCCCAGCACTGGAACCCATGACATCTTGGACAAATTTCTGGGGTAGGTAGAGGTGCCCATTTGTTCCCTTTTTCTGGAATTAGAACTGCTTTGTCCTGGTTCTTCATGAGCAGCTACTGTTTCAGCTTCTTCTCCTCTGCTGCATTGTTGGGGATGATGAAGGTCTGAGGCTCTTTCTTGGGCCTCGCAGTCACGCAGAGGAGACTGCAGAACTAGCCATGGCAAAAAAAAAAAAAAAAGTTTTGAATGAGAAGCTGACAAAAGCTGGACTATTATCAGTTTTTATTTGGTGGGGGACACCCGTGATGGCAAATGTAGAGAGCATATGATGTGTATGATTTTTTTTTTTTGAGTTTTATACTGCTTGTGCTGTGGCCCATATATAATGGGACTAAGTATACACTGTCACAAAGACATATTTGTGATGACTGAATTGAGGAATATGAGTGACACCAATCTGCCAAAGGGCATTGTCCTTGGGGCCTTGGGGGTTAGTGCCCATCGTCTGAAGGACAGGTGTTGTTATTAGTGAGGCAAAGACTGGCATGTTTTTAGTTTATGTTGGAGTTGATTTGGGGGAATCAGAGGGAAGCATAATCGTAATCCCTTAAGGTTTACCTGGGTGTTAGCATGAAATTTTTCTGCTTCCTCAAGGTTGACCAGGAAGATGTCTGGTCTGCTAATGCATTTTCCTCCCTTGGTGAAGGGGCCAGGTAAGGGGCTGTGAGACCTTATGTGTTGCATAAGAGGGGGGCTTCTTTTGTAAATGATGTTGGAGACTTTTATCAGCAGGGGTGAAAGAGGATTTTCATCTAGTTGGATATGTGAGTGAGCAAGCCAGGGGAGTAAGTTAACAGCATTGATGCTATCTGAAAAGAGATTACAGGGGACTTCTTCCTCAAGGAGTGCCAGATAGATGGCATATAACTCCTTATATTGTGGGGATCTGTCAGGAAGTTCTTTAAAAATGATGATGGGAGGTTGATCCCCTGGGTGGTAAAGAACTACCACTGCTCCTTTCTCCCCATCTGTAAAAATAGGGGGCCTCCGGGGATTTGTTTGGTGAAAAGTGGGGGGGGGAACCGTTTTAGGAAAGGTATTGCAGGAATCCATTTTTTATTGGGGTAGTGGTTGTCAATTTGACCGGGGAAGCCTATTAGACTGATGGAAAATTGTGAGTGGTTCCTAAATAGCCATTGTATGTCAGCAAGTGAGAAGGCGGTTATGATAGTGTCAGGTCCTTTGCCCAAAGTTTGGGGAGCCCTATCTCACCCTATTTTGATCATGGCCAGGAGGGCGTCAATCTCTGTTAATAAACATGGGGCACTGCCAATGGAGGTGTGGAGCCATTCCAGGACTCCTTGGGGTTGTTCTAGGGCTCCCATGACAGTTGTGGAGGAGTTAAATATCATAAGCTGAATGGGCTTGTCTAGTGAGTCCAGGGCAAGTGTCATATCAGAAAATACATTATTAATCTTAGTTAATGCCTGTTTTGCCTCTGGGTTTAGGAGGTGGTGGGGGGGTGGGTCTTTGTCATCTTTTAACATATCAAATAAGGGTGGTAAGTCACTGGTGGGGATAGGAAGCCATGGCCAGCATCAAATGAGGTTCCACAAAATGTTCTGAAGTGAAGCCAATGTAAACTTCTGGGGAAAGGAGACTGTGGGATTAAGAGACTGGGCAGAGGTGAGGGAGAATTCTGTCCCCAGAAAAGCTATAGGTGAGACCAACATAAGTTGGACTTTATTTGGGGCACTTTTGAAGCCTGCCTCAATGAGGGAATTTATTAATAGATCACTTAGCTCGGCTAGTGAGGTGGAGGAGTCTTTCCATACTAGGAAGTCATCCATGTAATGATAGATATCAAGGCCTTAATCTAAATGTGGCCTTAATGCCATAGCAACTTCTTCTTAGCATATAGTAGGACTATTAGCCATACTGTGGGGGCAGTACCATCCACTCAAAGCATTTGGTAGGTCCTGCATTATTGATAGAGGGAACTGAGATTGCAAAGCGTTGTTGGTCTCAGGGATGCAGGGGGATAGAAAAGAAACAATCCTTAATATCAATAGCACAGAGGAAGGTGTTCACTGGAATGTGCAGTCCCCTCTAAGGGGACCTCCAAATCAGCCTGGCTTTATTGATGGCCCTAAGATCTTGTAGTAACCTCCATCCTCCTGAGCCCTTTCAGATTACAAACACAGGAGTGTTCCACGGGCTCCACAAGGGGTGTGCGTGATTAAGTTCAGTTGTTCTGTTACTAACTGACTTAGGAATTCGAGTTTCTCCCTTGGCAGAGGCAACTGTTCAATCTAGGTTGGCTCATCAGAAAGCCATCTTAGGCAGGGAGTTTCATGTTTAGCAGTGGCCTTTAGGATTGGGGATGACATTAGCGAAGATATCTATCATAGTCTTCTGTCTCAATGCATTCTCCTTCTACATTCCAGAGATAACTACATCTAGGGCCTCAGGGATGTCTCTCCCTAGCAGGTTACTTCTTACATCTGCCACCAAGGGCCAGATGAGACCTGTAGTTCGATCTGAGTCTGTTCACTTAAAGACTTATTTGATAAAATATGCTTGTGAAGGACCACCTACCCCTATTAATTTGGGCCTAGGAATTAATTCCCAGTGTTGGGGAACTTCAGATCACTTTAGGATTGGTTTATCTGCCCTAGTATCAATTAGATATTTGACAAAATTTTCTTCAACCTCTAAGGCCAGAGGGTAACATTCTGAGGGCTGATTAGCTCCACAGGAGGATTCACCAATAATCTGGACATGAGCCTCTCCATAAGTTTAAGAGACCGACAACCTGCACTACAGGCTTTTAATAGGCTGATGTGCTACTGGATTTTTGTGTTAAAGAGAAGTAGATAGAGAGTTTTGCCAACACCCAACAGGCTGTTGGAGTCCAGGCAGAGGATGGCTGGCCTTCAGTCAATACCAGAGAATGGCCTGGGCCAAGAGATGTCAGTTGCCAGTTGGTCATGTCTGAAACCTTGCAATGGTGGGAACCAAAACTAAAGGAGGGAAAAGAGAAACCTACCAGCCCTCAAAAACATGAAGGCAAGGGCCTGATGCCCCTAAATGATGATTGTCCTTTTGGGAGAGCACACACTTACCTTGGCACATCTCAGAGGGTCCCTGCTCAGGCACCAGCTGTGGGATGCTGGGTCCTTGGGCAGACCAGGGTCCCCCAAGGAGTCCAGGCAACCATGGACCCCAAGGTTATAAGTGTATGACAAGAGAAACAATCACTCTTGAGAGACAGTTTCAATGAATAGTTCTCAGTTTATTGTCAGGAAAATGGGTTTATAAGCAATTGAGGGTCTTAAGGGGATTAGATGTACAAGGTTGCTTGCTGTTGCCTAATTAGCATATGGGGACATTCATTCCAGCATGTAGGCAATGGCAGAGGGATGGGATGAGCAAAGATGCTGGCTGATACCATATAAGGAGTTTTCTCGGCAACCAGCCAAAGGCCACAGGGTTATGGGCAAAAAGTCTTATCTGAATGTCCAGGTTTCCCATGCTTGGAGAAGGAGTGGCCTTACTTCCTGCCAATCTCAGGGTCCAAGATTTTGTCTGGGGATCCAGGCTCACTGTGACTCCTAAGAATAGGGGGAAGATCCTGGCTCACTGCAACCCCCAAGAGTGGGGGTAGGTGCTCCCCTGCCAGCCTGGTCCCTGAGATATGACCAGCGGTTCAGGCTGCTGTGACCTTTTCATAGCCAAGGACCTTCATGTCAGACAGCTTAGGTTTGCTTTAGCCCAGGGCCCTGCCTATGTGAACACACCTCAGATAGGGTGATGACAAGAGAACAAAGAAATAACCCAACTCTAGCTTAGTGAACCAGTGAAATCATTAGGATTACTTATAGGAAAGAGGTGAAATAAGAGGTCTTTCCCTGAGCTTCCCAAGAAGCACATGGCTTCCAAAGTCAGAAAAAGTAAAATTGGTAGTGTGTCTTAAAACAAACCAACTTTCCATCTCACCCAAGTAAGTACTATTATACAGCATAGAGAAACAGTCTGAACAGTGGCATTTTGCACAGAGCTCTCCATTAGTCAGATGAGCTACAGATTCAGTAGGTCCAGTTACTGCCTTCAGGGTGACTGGGAACCCCATAGCTGACACAAGCAACAGGACAAACATTCACCATGGCCCATATGGACAAATATGGTTGTTTTCATGTACACAACTCTGGATCAATGTTAGGCTGGTTGAAGAAGAAGTTATGAATATTTTGAGGTACTTCTGACTTTCAAAAGACAAATAAACATAAAGGCACAATTAATGTTTATTTAAAATAACAACAGGATGCAGAACAGATTCTGACTTGAATAGGGTAGCAGAAGAGTTAACTCCACTCCTAGGTAGACATTCAGAAGAGGTGATCTTCATTTAACATGTTTTGCTGGCAATTTCCCATACTGCTTTAGAGATCTTTAGCAATAGCATTTGTCACTGGAACTCAAGTCTTCAGTTATAAAATAAAGAAAGGGTGGAGGTAATCAAAATTTAAGATGGTATGAATAAGCCATATGAAACCTACTTTTTTTTTTTTTTTACAATGGCACACTTAGTAGCAGTATATTGTTACTATAAAAAAATTCAGTGCCGGTGATGTGATATATTCCAGTGAGTTGTTGGCCAGGGAGGTCCCTGATGACCCTCAAACATTATAAGCCATTGCCAAATAGTTTACCACAAGGAATAGATGGTAAGATCCTATTGCTGAGGACTCCACATTCTTGGGCTGAATGGCCACTGGGAAATAAAGCTGGAGATGAGCTAAAAACCTTCCGCCTGTAGACCAGCTGACTGAAAGCTAGAAAAAGATACACTGCATGCAACTCCATAGGAGAAGTCATCCGTGGAGATAAACAACAGTGGGCACTGCAAGCCTTAAGTTTAGACACCCAGGCCAAATGAGCCAATATGTGCCATAAGTGCCATGTCTGTTATGGGGGAAACCAACTACTTTCTAACTGGACATGGAGGCCACTCTATGGGAGGTTACTGATACTGATACTGAAAACCTATGATGGGGGAAGTCATGATTCCTGAGGTGTAACCTATGCTGGTGTCTGGCTAAATGCATATACTGTGCTCACCAAACTGCCCAGTAAGCACTTCTCTTAATGTCCATACCCATGTATTAATGCTACTCTCACTTTTGGTTAGAGAAGCTTCTCTTTTCAGATGGTGGTGACATTTGGGATGAATCAATAAGCATCATCATGCTGAAAAGAAGTGACAGAGGAGTGTTCAGCACTGAAACATCTCTATTACACCTTCCAAGGCTCAGGGTCTATTGCAGAAGAGGTTGCAGAAAGAATGTAAGAACCAAAGGAAGGGTAGGGCCCCTTAAACTGCAGAAACAAAACGGCTTGGATATCCATGATCTTGTAGTGTCTGCTACTACCTACACAAGACCCTCATAATAGGAGGAAAAGATGATGACATCAAAATAAAAGACAGACTAACTGAGAGGGAGAGGGGATATGATGGAGAGTGGATTTGCGAAGAGGAAAGTGGGGGTGGGGAGAGAATTGTCAGGGTTTATTGTCTATAATTATGAAAGTTGTCAATAAAAGTTTTTAAAAAGTAGAAAACATAACAATTAAGATAAAAAAGAAAATGTTGCTTGTGAAACAGCAATAATTAAGTGAATTTTTCATCCTTTTGGTGGAAGTCTATCATATGCCATTTGGTTATTTCTCTGCTGTATTTTTAGGAGGGTGAGGTCTGGAACCCAGTGACTTGCTATCTTAAGAAATCTTTCCACAGAGTTTGACACCATAGTAATCTTACTTCAGGAACCTCAATTTAAATCACAAAATCTCAAGAAGGGATTCCTGAGGGACTTCTGGAATTTAAATTGGAAGATCACTGCATATATCCTTTGTGTGTCATACCTGTGGTTTTTATTGACAATGAAACTAGAAAATAATTACTTTAACTGTGATAGCTCCTCTCTTTAGCCATCATTGGACATAAGTACATTCCTGTATACATATGTGTTATTTCAATTTTTATTAGTCTTTCTTCCCAATGAGAATTCCAGTTCTTTGAGACAATGTGGTTATCACTTTCACCTAAGCACTTTGGCAAGTTTTGAGACACACTGTAGGTGAATGGTCTTAAAATACAAATCTTAGCATTAAGAGTTCCTAAGAATTTTTATATACAACATGAAAATCTGATATACAGTTATATATTTAACCAAAGTTTAAAACACTTCAAATAATCAAAAGTAGACTTAAAATGAATCCCGCATGGCTCAGAACATTTCATGGAAGAGGGGGAAGAAACATTGTTAGAACCACAAGTTGGCACATTATGCACAGAGACATTGCCTCTCCCCCATAACTGATAATTGCCTCCACAATACATGGCCCACAATCTTCATGGGGATGACCAGCATTTCCAATGAGGAGGGTCCCTTTGGGAGGCAGAAATGCAGGGAAGGACGGTACCAACATATGCTGTCTATATACTGAGTATGTCCATAAATAATAAAAAATATTCAAACATGAAAAAAAGTTTTCTCATTATTTTTTTTGTAATTGACCATGTGACAATACCAATTTTTGCTACTGACCAGATATGTTAATCAATATTCATTTTTATTGATTTGTGTATTTATATCAGAGAGAAAAAGACGGAGAGAGAGAGAGAATGAGCATGCCAGGGCCTCTAGCCACTGCAAACAAACTCCAGACATATGCACTACTTTGTGCTTCTGGCTTACGTGGGTACTGCGGAATCAAATTTGGGCCATTAGGCTTTGTGGGCAAAGGTCCATAACTGCTAAGCCATTTCTCCAGCCCAAATATTCTTTTAACATTAAAATCTTTCTTTTACAGCTTTTTAGTGTTGAAACTGAAAATTATAAATAAACTACTGACCATTTAGAATTATAAACTACCCCTTGATCCCTTTCATTTATAAGCACTTATTAATTGTGCTGTTGCACTATTACCTAAGAAACTTTCTTTGAATGTAGGAAATAAAATACTAATTTTAACAATTGATAGGTATTGATTTTTCTTCATTGTTTGAATTCAAAAACTAAAAAACATCCTGAGGACTTTTAGAAGTGATGTATTGAAATTTTTAGCTTAATTATTCAATTCATTATCAATTTTCATTGTTGTGTATTAAAATGTAATTTTATCTTTTGGGGGGAGGGATGTTCAAGATAGGGTCTCACTCTAGCTCAGGCTGACCTGGACTTCACTATGTAGTCTCAATGTGGCTTTGAACTTACAGCAATCCTCCTACCTCTGCCTCCTATGTG
Source organism: Jaculus jaculus (assembly GCF_020740685.1). Taxonomy (NCBI): domain Eukaryota; kingdom Metazoa; phylum Chordata; class Mammalia; order Rodentia; family Dipodidae; genus Jaculus; species Jaculus jaculus. The sequence continues at coordinate 16,938,748 of NC_059125.1, read as the reverse complement.
CTGGGATTAAAGGTGTACTCCACCATGCCCTGCTTTATCTTTTTTTTTTTTTAATTTTTTTGGTTTATGTTTATTTATTTATTTGAAAGTGACAGACAGAGAAAGAGGCAGAGAGAGAGAGAGAGAGAGGGAGGGAGAGAATGGGCACGCCAGGGCCTCCAGCCACTGCAAACGAACTCCAGACGCATGCGCCCCCTTGTGCATCTGGCTAACGTGGGTCCTGGGGAACTGAGCCTCGAACCGGGGTCCTTAGGCTTCACAGGCAAGCACTTAACTGCTAAGCCATCTCTCCAGCCCCTGCTTTATCTTTTTATTAGCAGTAATGAGTGTAGTTAATGTCATGATAACTTTAAATATCCCACATGTCCATTTTATTTTAAATCTCTCACTTATGGGAAGATAGGTAATAACATATCCATCAAAATTTAGACATGTCAAACCATAAGACTTAATAGCCTTTCTAGGGAATTTTATTTCTCATGGCATGTTTCTTTTCTATTGGGAAACAAATCTTATGCTAAATATTTACTAACCATAAAGAAAAACATTATCTTTTGATGTCTATTTTTAATGGAGTTTAAACTCATTTATTTTTGCTTAAACAAATTTTGACATCCCAAGAGTATGTATTAAAATTATGAGATATTAACAATTTAATGAATAAATTTATCACTATAAGCCAGGCCTCATAAGTTTGTTTCTTTGTCATTAATATATTATTTGATGAGAATTAATAGTGCTACTTAAAGTAGTTTATGTGTGATATTGGAGGCAAATACATGTTTTAGAGATAACATTATCTTAAAATGATAATATTTTTTCTGCCTTTCTGCCTAAAGTGTCAAAACAAAACTCATGACTGTTTGCTTGATTGTATGTGTAATATATTGAGATGGTCTATAAACAAATGATAACTGAATGTACACATACAGCTAGGAAATATTCAAAGGATTGAAATATAGTTTCTATATTATATATATTAATAACTTTTAAAGGGAAAATAGTTTGATGACTTAACCCAATATCCTATGAAATAGTCTCTTTAAAATATACTTTAATTATTTTCCAGTTATTGATCCTTAAATCTTCCATTTATTTGATGTGATTGTAAATGGATAGTTGCATATTCAAAACAGTGGAAAATATTTTTGTAATATACCTGGATGTAATTATATACTATTGATTTTTCAACATTTCTTTATAAATGTTATTTCATCTTAATTTATTTAGTTGTAATATAAACTTCCTTTTACATACATATTTGTGTGAAATTATATGCTTTATTTCAAGCATATTTAAAAAAATACTCTGATGATAATTTCATCATTATTCACAATGACCAAGACATGGAAATAATTGATATCCATCAGTAGATAAATGGTTGTAAAATATGAGGAGCACATACAAAATATATGCTCTTTTGCCTTTAAATAACAGTAAATTCTGGTATTGGCAATAGTAGAGATGAACCAAGAGGACAAAATTCTGGGTGAAATAAAGAGGACACAAACAGACAAATGCCACTTGAACTTCATAGGTGGAAACTCAGTATTGAAAATAAGTGGCTGTTGAGTATCAAACCTAAATAAGACACGTATATCATGTCCTACAAGGTGCAAGAAACACTGTAGTACGGGCAGAAAGAATGTAACAGTCACAGAATAAGGAGGAGTGCTTTGGAATGCTATCTTCCAGAGACTATTTATGAGCTGACCGTGGTTGGGACTACCTAAAGATCTATAGAATATTTGGCACCTCAACATTCCATTTTGGATGGTGTCAGAGAGCAAAAACAAAATATACCAAAATATGAGAGAAGAGTTCGGGGAAAGATGTTGAGGGAGGGGAACAAAAGATCATAATGGGAGGGGATTTTAAAAGTTTAAAGTATACAAATAGAAAGTGGAATGATAATTACCATAAGCTGGGACAGGTGGAGGGTCAACAGGGAAATGAGAGATATTTGCCAAACTTACAAAGATTCAAGTAGATTGGAAGAATGAATTCAAAACAATGACTATAGTTAATAATGTGTCTTGTATTTCAAGATATATTAAAGAGGACTTTGTATGTTTTTATCACAAAGAAACTGTAGACATTTGAGGTTATGAATATGCAAATTTGTCTGATTTGATCATTTTATAATGTATACATATATTGGAACATCATATTATTCCCTCTATATTTCCATATTCATTAGATTAAATAAAAAAATAAAATAAATCTTTAAAAAACATGGCAAATATAGCTAATTGTATGATGTACTATCTTTCAATGTACACATATGTGTGTTTATATAAAAAGATAAATATGGGGGCTGGAGAAATGGCTTAGTGTTTAAGCACTTGCCTGTGAAGCCTAAGGACCCCAGTTCAAGGCTCGATTCCACAGTACCCAGGTAATCCAGATGCACAAGGTGGCACATGCATCTGGAGTTCATTTGCAGTGGCTGGAGGCCCTGATGCGCCCATTCTCTCTCTCTCTCTCTCTCCTTCTCTCCCTCTCTCTCTCCCCGCTTTCTTTCTCCATCTATCGCTCTCAAAAATATTAAGAATAAACAAAAAATATAAATATGGGCTTACCCTTGAACACAGCCTAGATTAATGTCTTCAATATGTTAATTGCTTTATTACTATAACTACACAAAATAACTAATAATTTTATCAAATTCAGCTTGTATTTATTTTGTTACTGTGAGAGGGCAATTTTGGCTGCACAAAACTGTTGGAATTCAATTTGTGAAACGGCCACTGCTTTGAGAAAATTTCTTCTGTGCATCACTCTCAGGAGTAGGTAAATGTAGGTACCTGGGTTAAGATGCAGAAGTAATTACTTTATCCAATAGAATGTGAAAAAAAAAATTTCACCAGTTCCACAGCATAGCATTTTCAAGGTACTAAAAGAATTACTTTGAAAAAAATAACTTTTCCAAACAGATCATAATCATTGATGTTTATGAACATAATACCATCATCAAATATCACAATGTAAAGTTATGTAGTTTTTATTAAAATGTACTTACCATATAATAAATGTTATGTAATATGATTACCAATTGAAATCTTAAGAATGACTTCATCATACTATTAAAAATAGTATAGTTTGGGCTGGAGAGATGGCTTAGTGGTTAAGTGCTTGCCTGTGAAGCCTGAGGACTCTGGTTAGCCATGTTACCCATGTTAGCCAGATGCACAAGGGGGCACATGCATCTGGAGTTCATTTGCAGTGGCTGGAGGCCCTGGTGTGCCCATTTTTTCTCTCTATCTGCCTCTTTCTCTGTCTCTGTTGCTCTCAAATAAATAAATAAAAATAAACAAAAATAGTATAGATAATGTAAATGATCAAATTTAATAAATATTTGAGCAAACTATTCCATAGTGGGAAAAACAAACCACTAAGCCTTGGAACATAGCAAAAGAATGCTCTCCTTACTTCTATTCAATTGAAGCAAGGGGATTGATTAGGGATACATTGGATGGGTATGAAATGATATACTTTCCAACTGTATAGTTGTATAATTGTATAACATCATAATAAGGAAGGCTGTATAAGAGACCATTTAAAAATATAAATCCCAAATTTTAAAATTGTATAGACCTTTTTGTTACAGTGTTGATAGGCTTGGGATTGTCAATATTTTCATAATCTACTGTTTTAAGATAGTTTATTTGTAACAGAGAGAGAGAGAGAGAGAGAGAGAGAGAGAGAGAGAGAGAGAAAATAAACACCAACAGGGCCTCCTGCCACTGCATACTAAATCCAGACACATGTGCTTCTTTATGCATCTGACTTTATATGAGTACTGGGGACTCAAACCCAGCTAGCAGTCAAGCACATTTAACACCTAAGCAATGTGTGCTACCCCTATTTTCACAATTTTAGATAAGCATTTCTAATGATTTCTAGTGTTATGCCTTAATCTCATCTAGTAGAAAACAAATGTAAAAACATCTTTAAATTAGTTATTCCTCCTCCTGCAAGTGTGTAGCTTTGGTAACATTAACCAAAACCCATATACCTCTGTCACTTGCTCATTGGGACACTTTCTTCATGAAAAATAGTATACAGATTATAATAAGCATTGACCTTACAAACTGTCCTATCTTTACTGAACACTATTTTGCTTATTATCTTGTGAAAGAGAAAAGATGAGTTTAGAGAGGTTTGAAATTGACAAGATATTGATGGCCCTAAACATGATAAGGACATGCATGCTAAATTGTTGGAATTCATTAACTTGGGCCACACAATTTTATCAGATAGAAGTACAGATAAACTGATTACAAGAGTCATACTCTCCATAGTAGTTGCCTAGTCATATCTGACAAACAAGAAAAGGCAATGAGAGATTTGCTTTTCACCTTTATAAATATACTTAATATTGTGTATAGCTTCTTTATGTGTCTATTTTAATATTTTACTGGAGATTAATTGATTTAATATAATATTTCTAGTTCCATTACTTTTTCTTACAAATGTCATAATTTTATTTTTCTTTATGGCTGAATAGATTCCCATGTGTATATATATTACATTTTCACTACCATTTATTTGTTGATGAATGTGTAGGCTGATTCCATTTCCTTGCTACTAAGAAGAAAAGAATGATAAACATGGCTGAGCAAATCTCTCTAGTGTTCATGGAGTACTGTGGTTTGGGGCCCAGCAATGATATACCTTGGTCATATCGAAGTAATATTTGTAGCTTTTTTTTTAAAGGAAGAAAACGTTTACATTTGGCTTATACTTTCAAGGGAAGTATCCACCAAGCCCACAAAAGGATGGCAGGAGCAGACAGCCAATGCCACCTCTTTTTTTTTTAATAAGCCCCCATACTTATCTCCATAATAACTGGACCAGTGAACTCCCATCAGCAGTGAATAAGAGTTCCTCCTTCCCAACAACTTTGCCAGCATTTGTTGTAATGTATCTTCTTGATGCTAGCCATTCTGACAGGGGTGAAATGAATTCAGAGGGTAGTTTTAAATTGCATTTCTCAAAAGGCTAAGGATAATGAACATGTTCACATAGTTTTACTTTTGAGAGAGAGAGAGAAAGAGAGAATGGGTGTTTCGGGGTCTCCTGCTACTGCACACAAACTCCAGATGCATACAACACTTTGTGCATCTGGCTTGATGTGGGTATTGGGGAATCAAACCTGGGCTGTCTCGTTTTTTTCCAAGCAACCACCTTTAACCATTGAGCCATCTCTCCAGGAAGTATTGAAATATTTGTGGGATAAAGTATGAGAATTAGAATTCATAAATTTTCTTTTGTAAAAACACAAATGTTTGAAACTAAAGATGACTTGATCGTTTTGATGAATCATCTTTCACATTTAAGACCTCAGAAAATTATTTCTAACATGCTCATAATTTAAAACTGGTTCCAAAGTGTTTTCCTTGGTTCACCATTATCAGAAATGTCTAGGAACTTCCAAGAATAACAATCCTTCATGGCCACACATATAGTGAAACAAAATAGCTAACAGAGAAACCCAGCAATCTTGGTTTGAGCAATCCCTGCAAGTGATTCTGATACATATTCAACTTTGAGAACTAATGTTAAAGTTAATTCAATATCTTGTAAAAAAAAATGTAAACTTTCAAGTGTCTGAAGCAATAAAACTTGTTTCAAACTGATGATATATGTGCTTTAGTTCTAAAATTGGGTTCCATGACAGTTTCCTCCAGTGATCTAAAACATACATTCTTATATGAGAAGTAGTGATGAAATGGATGCTTAAAATTCATCCAAATGAATGAATCTCTTGAGTGTACATGTGAGGTGTAGTGTTAAATTTTGACTATATCATGTATATGAGTTCTTTGAAGCAATTTTCAGCAGCTGTTTATTAACCAAAGTTGTATTCTAAGTCATAAATATAAGCTTAAAGAAGTATGCACTTGGATTTAATCCTGAAAGATCAAATATCTACTTGCTACTTGTAGGGAACGAACTTAAGCCAAAAGAGCCAAATTATAAAATAGTATCAAAGATGTGTATTAACTTTTGGTTTCCCCTTTAATTTGTTTTTCTTCCTCTAAAAGAAAATATGTGTACCTAATCTCTTGGTAACTCATTATTCTGAGAAGTACTAGTGAAATCATGTACACAATAATTTTAGATTGGTTCTGATAATGGATTTCTCTACATTTATCTATTGACTTTACTTGCCTTATCGTGGGTTTGTTAATAGAACATAATTCTTCCAATCTGAGGTACAATATTTATTTGTTTTATATATTTTTTTCTGTGTACCACATACTTATCAAATACGGTCAAGTGTGGAAGCTTATAATCAGTTGTTAAGATTATTTGAAACTATTTTCACTCAGGTATTTTCAGATGTTCCCATGTACTTCTTTCAACTCTATAAATAAATCACTCCTAATTTTAATATATCTCTAGAATTAATTTAGCAGCTCAATGAAAGTGTGATTCGAACAAAAGGATAACACAAAGAGCATACAACTCACAACAAAAAAGTGAGAAAATTTCTGTATGTGGTAATTGCATCTGCAAATACTGTAAGGAGGAAAGATACAACACACTCTTACTTTCTTATCCTCATGAAGGACATTCAACATAAATTGTTTGCTTTCAAGGAGAGAAAACTCTTTCATATAAATGATTCTTTGCAATTACCTGCACGGTAATCTTAGTAGCTGGCAAATATTCATGCCTCTTTGACTTCTCATAGTCTTAATTTTGTTTTTCCCCTTGCAGTGTGGAGGATGATGAAATTCAGTGTCCTCTTTGCTAGCCAAATGCTGTGCCACTGAGCATCACTCATAATATTCTTAAGTATTTAACTGTTTATTATTATTATTAACAACATGTTTTACATGGATATATCATGTGTGGGTACTCTCTTTTCCATCATACCTGACCCCATTACTTAGGGGATACTTCTCTGAGGGGTCACAGGTATTCCTCATGGGTTTGTGGTTTATGCCTTGTGGGAGAAGTAGTCAGTTTTTTTTTTTGGGGGGGGTGACTCTGGCAACCTGTGATTCTTACAATCTTTCTGCCCTGTCTTCTGCAAAATTCTCTGAGCTGTGGTGGGTGAGTTTTAAGTCTACTTTAGTGATGATCTCTTAGAAACCTCTGTATCTCTGCTTTGGTAGGTGTTGAGTAATATGTTTTTTTTTTGTTTGTTTGTTTGTTTTGTTGTTTATCAGCAATTAAAGACACTACCTTTGTAGTGATTTGATTGTACAATATCCCCATGGACTCCTGCATTTGAAACTTAATCTCCAGTTGTTGGGGCTGCCATAGAAGGTTGTGGAAACTTTAAGAGGTGGGGTCTTGCTGGAGGAAGTATGTCCCTTGTAACAGTTATTGAGGTTTTATAAACTGACTGCCCTTCACGTTCCTTCTCTCTACTTCCTACATGCTGATGTGACAATGTACCTTTGGCTTCCTGTTACTGCCATACTGTCCCTGACATCATAGACTTTATTTTTGATAGTGTAAGATCAAAATTAAACTCTTTTCTATGGTAAGATTTTTGCTTCTGGTAAGCTTTTATGTCCCAGTTAAGAGAAGTTAGTTATGCAATATTGTTTGTGATATTCCTAATATTCTTCTCTCTGAATAACTTGTAAAGCTCAATTTGTTTTGCTTCTGAATGTTTTGTTACTGCTTTTGACACTGCAGTTAGCTTTTAGCCACTAGGGTAAATCATACCTTTCCAGTTGGGGATTTAATTTTTATTGTTTCTTTAGAGAAGGTAGTACAAAGAAGTCTGTTCAATATTCATTGCAGAGCTCTTTCCCTTGTGCCTGCTTGATTTGAAAGTTTAACACTTCTGCCTTGCTGCCACTTAATTACTCTACACTTTATTAAATTAAAAGCAGGCAAAACTCTTACATTTGAACATCCTGTGCATTGTACATTTTAACTTTAAACACAGATGCGATGTGAGTATGTATGTATGCATTTTTGTTTGCCTTAAATATAAGAATATATGGCATCTTTGAAATTAGACGTATTTGGTCCTTATGCATTTTAAACGTGCTCTATTATTGAAAATGAATAGTATAAATGAATCACAAGGAAACTGAATGTTAGCTGTGCAGTAAAACAGGTGTTTCCAAAATAATCATTTGTCAGAATCAACAAGTATTGAGGACACTTCCAAATACAACAATATTAGTAAATAATACTGTGTCTTATACATATTTTCAACTTAGCTCTTATAGAAAAGAATTCTTAAAACATAAATTTATTTGACTGCATAGTTTTTAAAATATCATTATAATATTTTGATAAAGGAGATTGGGATAAATTAGCAAATGATAATCTGTAAATTTGTATAACCTCAAGCATTACTTGATCTATGATAAAACCTTACCAGATTGTTCTGTAACTTTCTATATTCCATGAACTCATTTCAAGAGAAATATTGAGCAAGGGCAGGGAAGGTAGTTTACTTGATAAAGTATTTGCCTTACATGACCTACCTGAGTTGATCTCTAGAATTCACCTAAAAAATGCCATGTGTATCCACGTTCTGTAATCCCAGTTCTGGCCAATGCAAAGCTGGGTGGATACCAAAGGATCACTTCTCAGCCAGTCTATTCTAATTGGTGAGTTTCTGACCACTGAGAGACTCTCTCTGAAATAAAAAGGAATATGTGGTTCCAGAGAGCAACTTCCAGGATTTTCCTCTGGATACTACACGTACACACCAACACGCACACAAGTACAAGCACATAAAAAAATAGAAATATAGAAAGAATAAATGGAGCACTTTATATTGAAGAAATGAACATGGGCATATGATTTACAATAGATTTACATGTTTTCAAAAACCTGAGATTGAAGATACAAAAGCTTTTTTATAATTACAGATTATAATGTTTAAAATGTTTCATTTATTTACTGAGAGAATGAGTTAATGGGCATGCCAGAGCCTTCAGCCACTGCAATGAACTCCAGATGCATGTGCCCCATAAGGTTCCTAAAGAAGACAATACAATTTTGGAATACATATGTTGCTCCTTTTCTCTAGGCTGATAAATAGTACAGATGTAAACAAAAATTGAATGTTGAAGAAGAACTTAAAGACTAAGGGGATAAAAATTTGAACTGAAATTAGAGCATGGATAGCTAGCATATAAATTACTAGTTTAATTTATTTTTAAAAAAATATTGATTTATTTGAGAGAGCAAGAGAGAAAGAGGCAGAGAGAGAGAGAGAGAGAGAAAATGGGTGTGCCAGGGCCTCCAGCCATTACAAATGAACTCTGGAAGCATGCACCACCTTGTGCAACTGGCACACATGGGGCCTGGGGAATCAAACAGAGGTCCTTTGGCTTTGCAGGCAAGCACCTTAACAGCTACTCCAGCCCACTGTTCTAAGTTCTATAAACAGATGTCTGACAAAGGATGGAAGGAGTGAGAAGCAAGGGAGAGAGGAAAGAGGGAAGAGAGAAGGAAGGAAAGGTTAATTTTGGCTAACAGTTTAAGGGTATAGTCCACCATGGTATAGTGGGGAAGTTTGTCACATTGTGCCCTGAGTCAGGAAGCAGAGAAAGATGAATGCTGGCATTCCACTCACTTTCTGGGGTTTAACCTTCTTATTCAGTCTAAGTCCAAATATCATGAAATCGAAATATCCCTGTTCAGGGTGAGTCTTCCCTCCTAAGTTATACCTGTCTGCAAACTCTAGCATAAGCACTCTCAGAGATGCATCTCCTAGATTATTCCAAATCTAGTAAAGTTGACCGTGAAGTTTACACATTACACATTGTAACTATAGATTGGTATAGATGTAGGTAGAGTGAGGTTTATGGGGACTTGGGAAAAAGAGTTTGATAAGGACATGCTGTATATATGCATGAAAATATCACATTGAACTCAATGTGCACAATTAATATGCATTAATGAATAAAAGCAAGTATTTTGTTGCAGAAAGCTTATATAAGCATGATGTGGCATTGTATAGAGATGCTACATGAGGCAACCAGGATGTTCATGAAAGACAGAAGTAAGATAATGAAACTCCATAAAGAATATCCAGAAAAATCTGCTGAATCAGGACTGCTTGATGACAATATAGTTTTCAATTTTTTATTATTGCTGTTGGTTTGCACCAGATTACTGAGGTAAGATTGGTGTGAGAGATAGAAGTAGAAGTAATTATGAAACCTTGAATCTTTTGGTAATTTGTAATGCAAATTGTGATTAACAGTAATTAAGGAGTTTGTATACATGAGGAGATTGAAGTCCAGAGATAATGAACTAAATTGCTTGAGGTGAAGTGGGATTTGAGCCTGCATACATGAACAATCGATCTTGCTTACTGGGTTCTGACTTGTAGCATCAGAATTATCTTTTAGAAGCTAACTTTAAATTGGGCCTTACTGAACCCAAATTAGTATTACAGATTCATGAGAGGCTCATGCTTTACATTTGAGTGTGTGCTTAACTTTAGTTGTTGACAGTTGGCAAATCAATAAAGAAGAGGGACAATGAGATTCAGAAGAGGCAGATGATAATAGTTTCATGGGGATGCACTGAATTAACTTATACCTATTGATAAATGTGTAATAGTCTGCTATATTAGATGAATGAAAAATACATCAAATTCACCAATTAAAGAAATAGGGACTGGGCTAAGACTAGAGTCCATCTTTTCCAAATTCAAAAAAGTGTGGCTTATCTTAAAGAAAAGACAAAGTGTTGAATTCTTGTTTACAAATCTTTGTGCTCCAGCACTTTTTGCTACATTTTTTATTATGCAAAAGTACCCCAAGGCAAACTACTTCTCCTAGGTAGTTTACACTCAAGATGACATTCACATGGACCCTCTTGTGGAGAATGGAACTAAGAAAAATAAACATCAACATTTATAATGTACATTTACTATGTGACCCAGCAATGTCACTAAAGCATTTATTCCACAGAAATAAAAATATTACATCACAAAACTTGTATTCATATAAGCTAATAACTAGAAACAATCAAAATATATTGATAAACTATCCATACTGAAATATTAATCACAATAACAAGTTTTATAAATCAATGTATACAAATCAATAGAAGAAATCAAAACAAATGAATGGTCAGAAAAACAGTAGGCATTTAATTTGTAGTAAAATCAACCTTGAAAGTGTAGTTAATATGTGAGTTTAATTGTTATGCTTCTAAATGAGACAAAGAAATAAAGTAAATGGTATCTTGTTTTCAAGACCTCTAGTAGTTTGTGTTGAAAGTTTGTGTTTGGATGGACAGAAATAGAAGCAAGACTGAATAAAGCTGTAAATAATACAATAAAATAATATGAGGAGAAAAGCATACATAGAAAGGAAATGATGATTTTCAAACTACCGAGGGATATTAAGTTACTGTGAAACTCAAGTCAAAAGGAAAGGAGAGAAAAAACGGTAAACCTTTGAGATGTATAAACTTTTCATTGTTTTCAAATTAATCTGTGGTGAAGTGAAATTCAGGTACTTTTAATCCAAGACTATGCTTTTTTTTCTGAGAAGCAAAGATGCAGTTTATATATAAAATGAGAGAAATCCTATGAGGAGTTAAAATAAGCCATCCCTTTATAAAACTATGTGCCAATTGGCAGGGAGGGAAAACAAAGGAGAAATAGACATACAGAATACATTTGTTTCAGAGGACTCCTTTTATAAACCTGATTTTATTGCCCTGTTCACTGTTCTTCCTTTATAGACTGTCTCCATAACATCAAAATACTACTCATTTTAATAAAAACCAGAAAATTGTAACTATTTAATATAAGTTTTTTTAGTTAGTCTATATTGTAAGCCTTAGTTTTAAACCACTATCCTTTTATACATTTGTGAGTAAAAGCATAAATTTGTCACCATAAGTACTCATTATAGTTACAAATAATAGATCAAAGTTCTAATGAGTCCAAAACCTTCTAGGCTTTTAGGAGTACGGTCTGTCATTATGGCAGTCAGCTTCTCATTGCTGGTAGAGAGCACCCAACCAAGAGCAGTTTATTTTGGCTTACAGACTTGAGAGGAGGCCCCATGATAGCAGATGAAAATGATGGCATGAGCACAGGGTGATCATCACATCCTGGCAAACATCAGGTGGACAACAGCACCAGGAGGGTGTACCAAACACTGGCAAAAGGAAGCTGGCAATAATATCCATAAGCCCGCCCCCAACAATTCACTGCCTCCAAGAGTATCCAATTCCAAAATTGCCACTAACTGGGGTCCTAGCATTCAGAACACATGAGATTATGAGGGACATCTGAGTCAAACAACCAGAGTCATCATATTTTTTTCTTCTCAGAAAACAGCTGGGAAAATAAAAGCACACTTCATACAATTTATGACTAAATGCACAAAGTTAAGTTTGGGGGCAAAAGTTGCACTAGATAATGTTGCAACAAAGATTCCTAAGACACATTATGACTCTTAAAAGACCATTTGGAAAGAATTCCAAAATCACATGGTATTATATGTAGATAAATGTAGGTAGGAGTAATTTGTTTCCTTATATTTAGATTACTACATAAAGAATAATAAAGTTGATGTCAGATATAGCTCCGTGTGGGATTAGAATTCCGATCCCAAGTTATCATCCATGTTTAGTTAAAGAATTTACAAACTTAGACATTAAGGGCAAATTATTAAAGATTTTATTTAGAAAGGATATAGGTAAGAGGAAAAAGGTGAGTCTCACAAATTGAGTCTTGAACAGGTTGCCATGTGGTAACCTGCTTTGAGCACCTTTATAATATTGGTAATATAAATTCCAAGGCACTTAGTCGTGATGGGATTCAGTGTCAGGCTTAGGTGTATTGCTTGTTGAGACCATAATAAAGCTGTACAAGTCTACTAAAATCCAACTAAAATGGAAAAGACATGGAATCATAGAATTGGAGAAAACCCAGGAAAGCTTTTGAGGGTCAAGGAGAGGTCTGAGAGGTCCTTTTCTAATCTGGTCACTGTTAGCATCTGTGTACTTTTTGAGCCTTTGTCCCTGATTGACTAAGCTACTTTGGTCTGATTCTCTATCAAAGTGACTTAAACCTATTCTGCAGGAATTGAATTTAATTAATAATATTCATTATTTCAATTCTGGTGTTTTACTGATAGTAACTTGTATTTATTTTCCCCTATTTTTCTTCAATCTCTATTACTATTTTGCCTTTCTGGACTACACTCAATGAATAAAAAATATGGAAATATATTTTCAAAGTAAGGAATCATAAAAATTGTGATGCGTCATAAAAACTGTTGCCTCTCTCAAAACAATTTTGTGTTTATTTGTTTGAGCTTGTCTTACTATGTAATCCACAGTGGCCTAGAAGTCATTATCCTTGTATCTCTACATCATAAGTGCTCTACTTAACAGCTGGTTGTCACAATGCTTAACAATGCTTTTGTTTCATTGCATTTATTTTATGCTGCACTCATTGGTAAATATTGACCATAAGTGATGATGGGTTTCATGTAGACATTTTACTTCATGTATTTTGTGAACTCTGATCACATTTACCCTAGATGGCCTCATCTTTATTCCCATTCTACCATCCTCCTAGTCCCATTACTCACTATTGCTTTCTGTATTTCAGTGCTTTTATTTTTCTACAGTATTTTAAAATTCTTCATGGTACAATTTTTGACATCCTTGATTGTGTCTATACCTAGGTATGCATTCACTTAGTCTTATACTTCCTTGATTAGGTTTTTATTCTAGGTATAGGTTTTGAGACCACTGTGAATAGGATTATTCTGATGACTTGTTTCTCGGCGTGTTCATTATTGTTATATAAGAAAATTACTGATTTGGGTATGTTCTTAAAGGAAGAAATACAATGGATAATACTCGCTTAAGAAAATGTTAAACATCTTTAAATAACATGCAAATGAAAATTAAAACAGCTATGAAATTCTACCTTACTCCACTCAGGATGGCAATCATTAAAAAAATTAAGTGACAGGGGCTAGAGAGATGGGGATAGCTGTTAAGGCATTTGTCTGCAAAGCCTACGGACTCAGTTTCAGTTCTCCAGTTCCCATGTAAATCCAGATGCACAATGTGGCACATGACTGGAGTTCATTTGCAGTGCCTAGAGGCAGTGATGTATCCTCTCTCTTTTTCTCTCTCTCCTCCTGCAAATAAATAAATAAATAAAATATTTAAAAAATCAAATGACAACAACTATTGGTGAGTATATGGCAAAAGAGTAGCCTTCATTCACTGTTTGTGTGAATGAAAACTTATACAACCACTATGGAAAATACAGCTATCAACTGACCCAGTTATTCCTCTATTGGTCATTTACGCTAAATGCTCTGTTTCACTGCAGAGATTTTTGCTCAACCATGTTTATAGCTGCTCAATTCATTATAGCTAAGAACCGGAATAAATCCAGGTGCCCATCATTGGAGGAATGGATAATCAAGATGTGGTACATAGTGAAATTCTGCTTAGCATTAAGAAAAGTACTATAATAAAATTTGTAGGAAAATGGACAAACTTGGAACAGATCATACTGGGCAAACTCACACAAACACAGAAAGACAAATGCCATATGTTCTCCCTCATCTGTGGTTCCTAACCTGAAACAGCTTCAGTTTCTGGCATACCTAATAAGCTACTCAGAGGCCAGGCACTAGGGATGGGAAGTTTGTTTGTGGGGGAGTAGGAGGTTGGGGGGATATAAACACCACACTAAATCAAAAATGAATTGATAACATAGAAAGCTTCCTCCTGAATAGTAGACTAAAAGATATAACTCTCAACAGGAGTATAGGGGGTAAATCTGGTAAAAAAAAAAAAGGGGGGGGCGCCCTAACGAGGGTGGGATGAAGCTTAATATTAAAACATTTGGTGATGGCTTGTAAATCCCAGTATCAGAAGTCATTTACAACCCACATTGAGCTGTTGATTGGAGAGACCTACTAGATCCAAAAAATAAAACAGGATTCTATCAAAGCATTTGATTACCTGCCTGAAGTAAAAATAAGATCCTATTGCTAAAGATACTGAATGCTGCCAACACAGAACAGCAAGAGATTTGGCTGGAATCCAGAAAGGGGTCAATTACCAGATAGTGCTGAAAAGTGGCCAACAAGGGTGTGAGCAACCTGGGGACACTGCTATTCAACGCAATCAGCCTGACATGACATGCACACCTGTTCAATGGTGGCACACAGTATTGGTGGGTAACCAAGAGCTTTCTGATAGGCTAAGAGATCTGCTCAGTGGGAAGAAATCCATAGCTGAAACTGGGAACTATGGAGACCAAGATTATGGTCTCCAACAATAAATTCCAACTAGTCTTTGGCCAAAAGAGGACTTATATCCATCAAAATCTTTCCAAATTAACAATGCTTATCACATTTAACCTTTGCTATCCTCACACATTAGCTAGAGCCCAGGTGAAACCATAGAGGAAATGGAGATGAGCAAGAGTGCTGCTTCCATGGCAAGTCTGACACCCTGGGCCAGGGTGATGGAGACAGACACTGAGGATACTCAAAATACACCACAGTAGAAATTCAGAAGCTGCTGAGAACTCAACACTAAAGTACCTGTAAAACAAACCCACCAAGGCTCTGGGAATTTTGTGAGGAGAGGAAGGGTAGATTCTAAGAACCACAGGTTAGGAGGACATGTCCAGAGGTATTGTTCCCCGCCCCCCCCCCACACACACAAACAATACCTGGCTGCTGCTCTCACAAGTCAAAACCCACAATCCCATGTAGGAAGAGGAGGGTCTTCAGCAGAATGGGGCCAGGGAGGAGGGAAGTGATGGTACCAACACATAATGTTTACTTAATAATAATAATAATAAACTTGAAAAACTGGTTTGCTTGCTTGGTTGATTTATATTCTTTGAACTTGTGTTTTTGGAATTCTATACTAGCTAAGTGAATTTCATGGAGAAAACAAATAAACTTGAGGTTTTATTCACTCAGTTATAGTGTGTCTTTTTTATTGGTGAGTTGAGGCCATTTGCATTTAAGGCTATTGTTAGAAGTTTAATATTACCTGATTTTGTGAGTTGGTAGCCATGTTGATTAGATTATTGGGATTTATTTTCTTCATCCTCTATTACTAGTACAGTTTTGCTATTTTGATGTGTTGGACACTATTGATTCCTTCCAGGTAAGTCTTTTTCTACTTCTTCCTTTCATGGAAAGTAACCTTTCCTGTATTCTTCTAGGTGATATAATCTTTATTCTTCCTCCATGGATAGCTTATTTTCTGCATGGCTGACTTGGTCATCATTAATTTTCTTAATTTTTGTTTATCTTGAAATGTTTTTATTTATCCATCTATTTTGAAAAATAATTTTGCTTGTATAATACTCTCAGTTGAGTAATTTATTATCAGTGATTGAAACATACCATTTCATGCTTTCCTATTTTTGGTGTTTCTGTTGTAAAAAATCAATGTTATTCTGATACTTATACCTGGGGACGTTTCTGATATGATTTCATTAAATATATATACTTTTTGACATTATCTCAGTTTTTAAATCTATCCCACGTAATCTTATCCTTGAGCTCTTAAATGTACCCCAGATTTCTGGGAAATATTTCTCATGTTCATTAATTTTCTTTATAATGCAGTATCAAATTTGTCCTCACAACTTGAAATTTGTTCTTCTCCTTGATCTTGTTTGTTGATGATTCATTCTGATGTATTTTATCTAGTGATTGTTTCTTTTTGTTCTTTTTCTTTCGTTTTCTTTCTTTTTTTTTTCTTTTTTGAGTCATGGTCTCACTCTAGTTTAAGCTGTTCTGAAATTCACTTTTCAGCCCAGGCTGGCCTCCAACTCACAATGATCTCTTCTGAGTGGCTCTTCTCTTTTTTACCCCTTTGCAAACATGATTTTCATTTAATTAATTAATTTATTTATTTATGTATTTATTTACATGTTATAGTATTATATACCCTCTCCCCCTTTCCAGTTTTCCTGAGGGCCCTCCTCAGTAGGGTTATTGGTGTTCACTGTGGGTTAACTAGGGCCTCAATCAGTTGTGGGGGGTATGCTTCAGGATATTTCTTTTTTTTCCATTTTTTTTTATTAAGAATATATTTTGCATAGACACATCATATGTTGGTACCATTACCTTCCTCCCTGCCTCCATTCTGCTGAGGGACCTCCTCACTGTGGTTGCTGGTATTCCCTATGGGGTTCTGGGTGGTGACTTATGAGAGCAACAGTCAGGCATTGATGGTGCAATGCCTCTGGGAATGCTGTCACAACTTGTGGCTCTTAAAATCTTTCCATACCCTCTTCCTCAAAATTCCCTGAGCCTTGCTGGATGTGTTTTAAGTCTACTTCAGTGTTGAGCTCTCAGGAGCCTCTGGATCTCTGTTTGGTATGTGTTAAGTATTCTTAGCATCTCTGTCTTTCATCTTGTTGCTGAATATCAGGCTCACCATGGAAGCAGCATTCTTGCTCATCTCCCTAATTCCTCTTTGGTTTCAGGTAGGCCTTGGCTGAAGTGTGAAGGGTCGTTTATCGCCTCAGAGCTTAGTACCTTCTAAAATGGAACAGATTCTCCAGTGGACAATTAAGTCAGTATAGGTTTAATGGGATAAACATTGTTAATATAGGGAGATTTTGATGGATATTGTCCCTATTTTGGTCAAGGACTAGTAACAGTGTGACATTGGAGACCATAATCTTGGTCCCATAGTATTCTGACCTGGTTTCTAATTCCAGATATGTGTTCCTTTCCCCTGAGCAGATCTCAATCAAAAAGCCATTGGTTACTCATCAAGGCTGAGTGCCACCATTGCACTGTTGTGTACATCTTGTCAAGTTGATTGATTCTGAGTAGATGTGTCCCCTGCTTGCTCACACCATTGTTGGCCACTTTTCTCCTGTAAAGAAAGTGTAAGAGAAAAGCAAAAGAGGACATCTGACTTGATCTCTACAGACAGACTGTATTGAGAGGTACAGCGAGGGGCAGCAGTGAAGGATGAAGCACTAAGCCAGGCTGGGATTCAAACTTATAAGGTGCAGTATATAAGGAACTTGTAGCTGTTTGTGTTCTTTCTGCACCTTCAAGGCCATATGAGCTAAGGGGAGTACATCAATCATGGGAAATTTCAGTTTTATCTGGGCTTAACTCCTCTGTTGTTTCTTTTATGGACTTCTAGCTTTAGGGATAGTGATTAACTCTTTAGTTCCCTCTGGTTTTCAGGTAAATCTGTTAACCCTTTATCCCCACTAGCTCATGTACCACTTCCCAGCACTAAATGGGCTAACCATCTGTTCACTGGCTCCCTTCTGGATTCCAGCCAGGTCTTTCTTCTGAGTTGGCAGCATGTGGTTTCTTTAACAATGGAGTCTTACCTTTTACCTCAGGTGGATTATCAAGTACTTTGACAGAGCCTGTCTTGTTTTGTGGACCTTGTAGTTCTCTCCAATAAATAGCTCTATGTGGATAGCAATGGATTTCTGGTACTGGGAGTTATAGGCCAGTGACAAATTTTTTAAGGTTAGACTTCATAATACCCTTTCCAGAGCCCTTCTTACCCAATAATACCTGCATACTGCTATTGAAGGTTGTATTTTTTTGGTCTACTGCCCAGGACGAATGTTTCTATAGTACCAGTTCATTTGGGACTTAGTTTTGTTCCTCCCAGACTCCCCTTCCTCTCCCCAAAATTATTTCTATTCCTATTGTCTAGCCCAGAGTTGCCTGTCAGGTATGCCAGAAACTCAAGCTGTTTCAGATTAGGTTGAGTGATGAGTGAGAATATGTGACAGTTGCCTATCTGTGTTTGTGTGAGTTTGCCGAATATGATCTGTTTGAAGTCCATCCATTTTTCCTACCCATTTCAATATGTATATATATATATATATATATATATATATATATATATATATATATATATATATATATGAGAGAGAGTAGAATTCCATTGTGTAAATGTACCACATCTTCATTATTCATTTGTCCAATGATGGGGACCTGGGTTGATTCCAGTTCTTAGCTATTATGAACTGAATAGCTATAAACAAGGTTGAGCAAACTTCTGTGTAGTGAAGCATGGAACATTTAGGGTAAATGCCCAGTAGGAGAATAACTGGGTATGTTAATAGATCTATTTTCATCTTTTTCAGGAATCTCTATATTTATTTCCATAGAGGTTGTACAGTTTTTCATTCCCACCAACAGTGAATGAGGGTTCCTCTTTCCCCACATCCTCACCTACATTTATTGTCATTTGATTGTTTTTTTTTTGTTTTTTGTTGTTGTTTTTTTTTTTTTTTTTTTGAGTGCTGTCTTTACTGGGATAAGGTGGAACCTTATAGTTGTTTTAATTCACCTTTCCCTGATGGTTAAGGATGATGAACATTTCCTTAACTGTGTATTAGCCATTTGTATTTCTTCATCTGAGAACTCCCTATTTAGTTCTCTGTCACATTTTTGAGTGTACTGCTTGAGGTTTTTTGTTGTTGTTGTTGTTTGTTTGTTTAGTTTTTGAATTCTTTGTAGACTAGATGTCAGTGGTATAACTGATGAAGCTTTCTCCCATTCTGTGTTTATGGTATGTTTGTGCAAAAGATTTTAGCTTCATGAGATCCCACATGTTGGGTGCTTGCTTTTAATTTCCTGATACAAAATTATCCTTCTCCCAGTGTCTCTTAATTGCTGGTATTAAAGACATGTCCCACCATGTTTTGGCCTAATTGTTTATTTAATTTCCAAATTGTTTATTTAATTTCCAAACTTCTTTTTCTTTATCAGTGTTTCAATTTCATTGTTGAATTTTTCTCTTTATCTTTGAATTTCTCCTACAAGTTACTACTTGTTTTGGTTACTTTTGGAACAATCTTGTCTAGGTTCAGTATTGCTTTCCTTTGTTTGCTCATTTGCTTATTTGACTCTATTATGGTCATTGAACTTTTCAAAAAACAGAAATTGTAATTCTTTCAGTGGCATAATATTTCAAATATCTCCATTATTTTGGTTTCCATTATAGGGGAGTTGTGAGTTTCACCTTGTATAATGGTTGATTGTTCTTTCATAATATTTTTTTTCATTTTTGTGTCTTTTACATCTGTTCAGATGGATGTGCTGTCTAGTTTTAATTTTTCTTCACTTAGCCATTCTTTTTTTAAGTGTACATTCCCCTAGTAGGTTGTGTATTCATGTTAATTCTTTTGGGGGGGTGAGATGACAGCAGTTTCCCCTCTTAATTTACCAGATGTCCTGGCTTTGTATTGCTTTAATAGATACTTGTATACTTAATTGTATCTTGAGTACAGTTCACAGACCATGGTGTTGGTATCCTGGTTGAAGAAAATTTACTTTATTCATTAGTTATAGATAAGGGCATTTATATTTAAGTACTAAAATGAGGAAAGAATGGGGAAAAGGAAAATAGAGAACGTACATAATGAAAAAGAAGAAAATTTCTCAGCTTGGAGATATGAGAGATAGTAAAGAAATTAACAGAAGCTTAGAAATGTTGACTTTTTTAGGTTTACAAAAGTAAGGGACAGTCATAAAAGTCTTTTACAATGAGATATAGGCTAAGAGACAGTATCTCAATAGTTAATGTAGAAAATTATAAATGTTCATATTATAATATAATAATACATTTTAAAAATTAAGTAGGTAAAGGGATAAAACTAGCAATTATATTAAGAAGAAACCATTAAATAGAAAATATTATGATCTTGGCCCAAATATTTCTTTTCATTTCAATGATGTGCTTTTTCCTTCCCAAGAACTGTTGCTTGTACTAGTCTCTGAAATGATAGGAAGGACTGCTCCTCTCAGCAGTTCAACCATGTCAAGTTGGTATGCCTTTCCAGGTAAGAATTATTCCTGTGAGTATCCTCCATTTTATTCCTGTATTTTCATGCCAGACTCTTGCTCTCTGCCACCCCCACCAGATACATTCATGCTCAAATTGAGATAGGGATTTAACTTTCTACAGGCAGGGCTGTCTATGATTCACATCTAAAGGGATATGGAAGGCTTTCCACCAGGCTATGTTTGTGTGTTGGTAGAGTGCTGTGTTCCATAGCCAATGACTCCAGTGTTGTTTGACTCTGTCAATGGTAGGGTAATGAGAGTAATTTTCTCTTGATAGTAGATTTTTGTTGTTTCCCAAGGCAAACTTTATGTTCCCATACTCTATTATGTTCCCTATGAATGATTGATTTTCGCTAGTCTTATTCTTCTCTCTGAATTTGCAGACTTCACTTTTGTGGGCTGTTGTAGATGGGAGCTGCAATAGTACGACTTAGTGCCAAGGGTCCTTAGGGGTCTCTTTGTAGGAGTTTACTTGTGGTACAAATTCTTCAGGAAGATAACTGGCCACAACATATAATGGTGATCTTCAGAAAGGCAATGATAACTATAGCAGTAACAGAAGCAGTAGCAGCAGGAATGGACACTTGGGTCTATAGCTGGGAAAAGTTGATTAGTATGTAGAAAAAATTTCTGTTAAGTAAGATAGGGAGTTGGCAGGAACAGCTTGGCTTAGTTGTACAGCAGCACTAATCCTCATGTACTAACTATATTCACTCACTCTAAAATGTAGCTTATAATCATCCATCTTGCTTGGAAGCCCTGATGCTTTTTATCCAATTTTCTTTTATTTCTGAAGACTCTTTTTGTGTCCTAAAATCTTGTCTCTTCAATTGAAAGTCTGATGATGTCTGGAAAATTTATATACTATGCTTATCAAACTGCCTAGTAAGCACTTCTCTTAATATTTATACCCTTATATTAACGCTACTCGCACTTTGGGTAGATAATCTTCTCTTTTCAGATGGCAGTGACTTTGGGATGACTCAGAAGGTATCATAGTGCTGGAAAGCAGTGGCTGAAGTGCTCAGTACTGTAATATCTCTATCACAACTTCCAAGGCTCAGGGTCTAATGTGGAAGAGGTGGCGAAAAGAAAGTAAGAGCCAAAGGAAGGGTAGGACTCCATACAACATGCTCCTTCCAGACATAAAATGGCCTGGATATCCATGACCTCACAGTGCCTGACACTACCTACACAAGACCATCATAAGAGGAGGAAAAGACCATGACATCAAAATAAAATAGAGACTGATTGAGATGGGGAGGGGATATGATGGAGAATGGAATTTCAAAGGGGAGAGTGTGGGGGGAGAAGGAGGGTATTACCATGGGATACTTTTTATAATCATGGAAAATATTAATAAAAATTGAGAGAGAAAAAAAACTCTCGTGGGTTACTGAGAATAATGTACTTTCCTCAGTGTCTGAAAGAATATTCTAATGTTATTTGTTATATCTATTTTATCCATTATATCAACTAAATCTTATTTTTTGATGACTTTTTCTGGAAAAACATGTCCATTGGTAAAAATTGGATATTTAAGTTAAATCACTGTTATATGACTATTATTCTAGGGCTGTTTATTTTTACTCATAATTTTATTTACATATTTCTATTTCTCTTCATTGTCTAGAGGTCCTTCAAGTTTCTTCTATAATACTAAATTTGTAGTAAAAGCATATTTATTTTGTATTTATCATGGAGCTTTTTCTCTTTCAATTATGAAGGATAAATTTGTAGAATATAGTAATCTAGGTTGACATTTACTGTCTTTCAGAGCTTGAAATATGTCATTCCATGTCATACTGGCTTTTATAGCTTCTGTTGAGAAATGTGATAGTTTAGATGTTAAATGTCCCCTATAGCCTCATGGATTTGTGATTAAACCTCATGCTCAATCCACAGCTGGTGGAGCCCTTAAGAGGTGGAGCCTTGCTGGAGAAGGTGTGTCACTGGGAATGGGCCTTGAATTGGTTCAGCTCCAAGTACTTAGACTACTTCTACTCAGATATGTGACAGGATGCACTCCAGCTTCTTGCTTGTGCCATGCTTTCCCTGCCATGACGAACCTTCCACTAAAAACTATAAGCTTGAAATAAACACTTTCTTCTCTTAAGCCATTTCTCCTTGAATATTTTATTCTAGCAAAGAGAATATAACTGCAACAAGAAATCCTGAATTATAATTTATTTTCCTTTACTTTTGATCTTATCCTATTATCTTGTACATTTTATTCTTGCTTATTTTTATTTATTTTTATTTGAGAGATATATAGAGAGAGAAAAAGAGGCAGACAGCGGGAGAGAGATTGGGAGCTCCAAGACCTCTAGCCACTGAAAATGAACTCCAGATGTATGCAACACTTTGTGCATCTGACTTACTTGGGTCCTGGGGAATCAAACCTCAAACCGGGGTCCATTGGGTTCACAGACAAGCACTTAACCCCTAAACCATCAATCCAGCTCATATCTTGTATATTTTCATGATTTTAGATTTTTTCATATACTTAGTGTGTTAATAATAATGTGATGTGCAAACGTGTATTATATTCTGTTCTTGGATTATTTGGCGTACTAAATACCTCTTATATTTAGGTGAACATCTCTTTCCTTCGATTTGGGGAAATTTCTATTATTTCATTAAATAATTTTTCTGTGCCTTACACTCGTACTTTCTCTATGCTCATGATTCAAAATATGGTCTTATAATTATGACCAGTTGTAATGGTTAATCTCTGATTATAAATTTGATGGGACATATTTTTAATAATTTTTATTTATTTAAGAGGAAAAGAAAACAAAAAGAGATAGAGAGCATGGGTATATCAGGCCCCTCACTGCTGCAAATGAATTCCAGATGCATCTACCTCCTCGTATATCTGGCTTTACAGGTTGTTTGAGATGAACTTCCAGACCAAGCACAGTTATGGAGGAAGGGATATTTACTGAAGCTTACAGATCCAGGGGAAGTTCCATAAATGGTAGAAGAAGCTGGCCTGCCTGCACAGGACCAAGCAAAGAGAGAGAAGCACAAGCAAAAACCAAAAGCCACACAGCACTGCACACTTCAGGAACTCCAACTAGGCACACTTTGCATATCTTTATTTGATATGATTGAAATATGAAACCCACCACCACACCTTAAGCTCCACCCAGTGACAGACAACTCCTACAGCCAGGTGACTGTAGATGCAAACTAAAAACTAATAAAAAACTGAATATATTGGGGGCAATCTATTTAAACTACCACACATGGATAGTGGAGAACAGAATCTGAGCTGTCAGGCTTTTCAACAAACACCCTTAGCCACTGAACCATATAACCGTCGATTTGATGAGATTTAGAATCACCATGGAAACAATTCTCTGAGAATATCTACAAGGCATTTTATATATCAGGTTAATTGAGGTGGGAAAATTCACCCTAACTGTGGGTGGCACCATTCTCTAAACTGGGATCCCAGTCAAAATGAAAATGCAAAGTGAGCAGAGTGTCAAACATTCATCACTCTGCTTTCTGATTGTGGACTGGATGATATCAGTTTTACTTCATGGTCTCAATTACATTATACCCCTGTCATGATGGACTGTTCACTTTAAGCATAAACAAAAACAAACTATTCCTTCCTCAAACTGAATTTTTTCAGGTATTTCATCCCAGTAATGAGAAAGGCAATCAATATATCCACAGTTTTCATGTTTTTGATTCATATTTTATTATTATATTATAAACTTTTCATATATATTCATACATGCTTTCATATATATCCATATATTTTCTAATTCCTTCATCTGGTCATCAAGTCTTGATATTATGACACCTAATTGAGATATTCTGCTATTTAATATTTTTATAAAAATAAAATTAATGATCACTTGATTAGAAAAACAATATTCATTGTCATAGCATATGACACACTAAATTTCAATGCAATCATTATTATACTTTATTGATTGATGATTCATTCATTCATTCACTCATTTGTTTATTTATATGGAGACATTTCTCTCTATATAGCACAGTTTGGCTTAGAACCTATTATATTGCTCAAGGTGGCCTCAAACTTGAGATTCTTCTGTTTCACCTTACAGAGTACCAGGATTATAGGCATATGTCACTATAACCAGCAATATAAATACTGTCCCATCTGAGGCAAGGTCTCATGCTAGCTCAGACTATCCTAGAACTCAGTTTGCAATCCAATAGTGCAATTATCCTTCTGCCTCACCATCAAAACTTCTGGGATGTTGGTATGAACTAGTCCCTGAACATAGATAAATGAAAAGGAATATTCTAGGGCTAGAGAATATCTTAGTGGTGACATGTATGCCTTTAGCTGCCTGTACAAGGTCCTAGGTTCAATGTGGCCATCAACAAAAATGTGCAGGGAACACAGACCAGGGAGCTGGGAGGAGCCAGGAAACAGGGGTCTGGCCTTCTAATTCCATCCTGTCACACCCGGCAGCACAAAGACTGGCGCAAGAAATCCACACCAGGGAGCTGGAAGAAGCCAGGAAACAGGGGTCTGGCCTACTCACTCCATACCACCATGCCTACCAGCACATAGACCAGTGAAGGGAAGCCAGACCAGGGACCTAGGTGGAGCCAGGAAACAGGGGTCTGATCCAGTCACTCCACACTGCCATGCCAGCCAGCACACAGATGGGCACAGGGAAACCAGATTAGGTAGCTGGGAGGGCCAGGAAACAGGGATCTAGCTTATTCACTCTACACCACCACAGTGGCAAGCACACTTTCCATGCAGAGTACCCAGACCAAGGAGGTGGGAGGAGCCAGGTAAAATTGGTGCACAGATATCTATTATTTGGAAAAACAAAGTGTTCAGAGGGCAAAAGTTTCACATAAAATATAGTACAAAACACACACACACACGTGTGTGTGTGTGTCTAAAGCAGCTAAAAACATTTTTTCCAAAAGAAATTTTACAGAAAATTGAGTGCATATAGTATAGATTAATAATTCTCAGGGCTCCAGGGTAGCTCAGTGGGTAATGGCAGGTGGTTTGCAGCACAAGTAGCTGATTTCAATCCTCAGCATCAAAGAAACAGCCAGATGTGGCCACACTTGTCTGTAACTCTTATTCTGAGGGAGGCACAAACAGGAGAATTTCTGGGGCTCATTAGTCAACCAGCTTAATTGATGAACAGAGTAGCTCCAGAGAGTGACTCAAGGAAACAGAGAAAAAGAATGGCAGAGAGGACAGCCAACATTTGACATGAGCCTCCATATGTACACATACAGAGTGTGTACAACTGCATACACAAATAAATACATACATGCATTAAAAATAGCTAAAAATGCCCACACCTTTAATCCCAGCACTTGGGAGGCAGAGGTGGAAGGAATGCCAAAAGTTCAAGACCATCCTGAGACTACATTGTGAATTCCAGGTCAGCTTGGGCCTTACCAGGAAAAATCGAAAAGCAAAACAAAAAAAAAAAAAAAAAAAAAAAAGCTAGAAACTCTATGCCAGAATTTGAGGTGTAGGGGTACATTTTGTACCTTGACTTTACCAACTTTGTCAATCATTTCATTAAAACATTCCAACTAATTGAATTCCACTTCATCCAAAATATTTGAACCCTTTCATTAATATAGCTTTAACTTCATTCCCTGATGTTTGTATGTTCATGTTTTATCACCTTGTCAAATTTTAAAGACTAACCTTCCCAGGTGACAGTTTTTCTCTTAATTAAGTATATACTTTGTATGGACATTTCATGTGTTGGTACCATCATTTCTCGCCTCCTTGCCCCCACTCCACTGAGGGCCCTCCTCAGTGGTATTTATGGTATTCACCATGGAGTTGCAGGATATGAGTTGTGAGAGCAGAAGTCAATCATTACAGGAGGGGGACAATGCCTATGAATAATCCCTCAACCCTTTGGTTCTTGACAATCTTTCAAGCTCCTCTTCTGCAAATTCTCTGAGGTGTGGTGGGTGTGTTTTAAGTCTACTTTAGTGTTGAGTTCTCAGCCGCTTCTGGATTTCTGCTTTGGAGCATTTTCAGTATCCTCAGTGTCTGTCTCCATCACATTGGCCCTGGTTGACAGGCTTCCATGGAAACAAGACCCTTGCTGACCTCGTCCATTCCTCTGTTGTTTTACCCGGGCCCAAGATTCTGTGCTAGGGATGGTTCATCTCCTGTCAGGGAGACAGCTATTTATTCTTGTCTTGTTGATAGATTTTGGTTGTCCTTGGTTCTTGCTGCTTTCTGGAAAAGAAAAACAGATTCTCCAAGTGACAGTGTTTGATGGATCCATTTTCCTAATACTTCAATAATTGAACACACATTCTTCAGTTTTTTTTTAAAATTTATTTATTTGAGAGCGACAGACACAGAGAGAAAGACAGATAGAGGGAGGGAGAGAGAATGGGCGCGCCAGGGCTTCCAGCCTCTGCAAACGAACTCCAGACGTGTGCGCCCCCTTGTGCATCTGGCTAACGTGGGACCTGGGGAACCGAGCCTCGAACCGGGGTCCTTAGGCTTCACAGGCCAGCGCTTAACCGCTAAGCCATCTCTCCAGCCCATTCTTCAGTTTTTTAAAATAAACTTCCAAGTGTGCAGCCAAACTAAGTCTGGCTTGGGATAAAGATTTCCCTACATTTTAAACTATGCCTACATTTTTCACTGCCTACATTTTTCCTACTTTGTTTAGCATGCTATTATTTTTGACCAATCCACCATGCTATGTCTTATGTGTCTTTATAGGAAAGCATCAAATTCTATAGATGCTGAAATCATTTCTTATTTCATTCTTTTTCAAATTGAACTTTCTTTTCATGGAAAACCTCCTTAGTGAATATATACTGGTCATCCTACCCATAATTTTTTCTCCTCCCTGGAAAACTCCCATTTATCATAGGAAGGTACTTTCCCTTCTTAGATCTGACAAAATATGCCAAGCAAGATCAACTTTGTCAATCAGAGCATGATAGAATCCTGATGATAATTACCGTTCAGAAGAGCACATAAGTGAATATGCTGTAATACAATTTGATTTTGCAATAAATATTAGGAAAAAATATTCCTTCATTCTGTTCACATTGATGAGAGCACCAAATACAAGTTGGATTCTGCTACCAGTCATATTCTCAGCATAGAAATACATTAGCATAAACTGGAAGCAGAGACAAAACAGAGGAAACTGGATTTTTGTGATTGGGATCTAGTGAGGTAAAAACCAAGGCCCAGAAAACCAAACATCACATGTTCTCTTTCATCTGTGGATCCTAGCTACAAACGATTAGACTTCTATGTGACTAGGAGTAAAACTCAGTAGCACAGACCAGTAAGGGGATGTAAAGGAAATAGAAAAAGAGGTAGGAGGGACTTAACAGGATGGAGATATATACAGATTAATTTGGGGTGTAAAGTCTGAAGTGATGTCAAGGGAAGAGAATAAAAGTGGATGGTGGCCTAATCAAAATCTAAGAGGATTTAAATAAGTCATATAGAAACATACTTTTCTGGACAACAGAACACATAGGAGCCATAGATAATTACTAGAAAATTTTCAGTGCCAGGGATGGGACACCTTCTAGTGAGTTGGTGGTGAGGGATGTCCCTGATGCCCCCAAAACATTGCAGGCCATTGCAGAAGCCCTTGGTTTCCCACCAGGAATATATGGTAAGAACTTATTGCTGGAGATTCCATTTGGGATACAAGGTCACTGAGAAATCCTGCTGGAACTGAGCTGAAAACCTCCTCAATGTAGACCAGCTGACAGAAAGCTGGAAAAAGCCACACTGCATGCAGTTCAATGGGAAAGAGAGAAATCACCAGTGAAGATACCCAACAGTTGTCTTTGCAAGCCTTATATTTGACCACCTAGGCCAAATGAGCCAATGGGTGCAATAGTGGAACATCTGTTATGGGGGAAACCAACTGCCCTCTAATTTGACTGGAGGCCTGCTCCATGAGAGGGGATACATCCCTGATACTGAAAACCTACAACAGGGTTATTCATGAGCCCTAAGGGTGTAACATCTGCTGCATCCAGAGATAAATGTATATACTATGTTCACCAAACTGCCCAGTAAGCACTTTTCTTAATGTTCATACCCATATATTAATGCTACTCTCACTTTTGGTTAGAGAACATTCTCTTCAGATGACAGTGACCTTGGGATGGCTCAGAAGGCACCATAGTGCTGTGAAGAAGTGACAGAGGAGTGCTCAGTACTAAAATATCTCAATCACACCTTCCATGGTCCACTGCGGTAGAGGTGGTAGAATGAATTTAAGAGCCAAAGGAAGGGTAATACTACTTACAATGTGCTCCTTCAGACACAAAATGGCCTGGATGTCCATGATGTCACAGTGCCTGACACTACCTACACAAGAACATCATAATAGGAAGAAAAGATCGTGACATCAAAATAAAAGAGAGACTAATTGAGAGGGGGAGGGGATATGATGGAGAATGGAGTTTCAAAGGGCAAAGTGGGGGAGGGAGGGAATTACTATGGGATATTATTTACAATCATGGAAGTTGTCAATAAAAAATAAACTAAGGGCTGTAGAGATGGCTTAGCAGTAAAGCACTTTCCAGTGAAGCTTAAGGACCATGGTTCAAGGCTCGATTCCCCAGGTCCCACATTAGCCAGATGCACAAGGGGGCACACGCGTCTGGAGTTTGTTTGCAGTGGCTGAAAGCCTTGGCACGCCCATTCTCTCTCTATCTGCCTCTTTCTCTCTCTGTCTCTCTCAAATAAATAAATTTTTAAAAATTAATTAATAATGAGCATTAGAGTTAAATTTGTCTGTATTTCCTCATAATTTTACCTCTTCACTTTTTAAAATATTTTATTTATTTATTTGAGAGAGAGAATGGGGGAGTAAAAGAGGCAGATAGAAAAAGATAGAGAGAAAATGGCCATGCCAGGGTCTCTATCCACTGAAAATGAACTCCAGACACATGTGCTACCTTATTCATCTGGCTTTATGTGAATACTGGGGAATTAAGCCTGTGACCTTTGGCTTTGTAGGCAAGGACCTTGATCATTAAACTATTTCTCATGCCCCCCTTTTCACTTTATTCATCTTTAATCTTTGAAATTTCTCAAAGCAAATTATTTATATTTATCTCTATTAAATCTTGCAAACATTATAGAATTAAGAGATGATTCATGTCTGAATTGGACCTAATTTCAGTTTATGTAAATGTTGCTGAGCATTGGAAGACCGACCAAAGTAGAAATTTTCCCCACGAGTGCTATGTTTTCATTAGATCAATATATATGTTGATACCATGTAAACCACATTTCTATTGAATTCCAATGCAAATATAAAATACTGTTTTGCTGCTATTAATGTCAATTTACTTCTAGAAATTTAATAATATGTCTGAAAATTGATATTAGTTTTGAATATTCTGATTGAACTAACTTAAAGAGGTTCTTACAAAAGCCAGGGGAGGGTGATGAAACTTTACATGGAGGACTCTGGAAGTTGAATTACCTGTCCATATATCAAGGATTTAGGTGATTTCTAAACTATATATTAAGATTTTTGCTAGAACTGAATATTCACTTATGGTGAACTACTGATGGTATGTGTGGAGTCTACAACTTTGTAGAAAGTGAAAAAGTACACTATTTTTTATGCCTCCCATCCTACAGAATTGATGATTATTTCAGAATAATCATATATTCAAGAACTTGAAGTAATTTGGTAAAAGAAGAAATATTTTTAAAACTCTTTGCTGCATAATCAAGTAAACCATACATATTTTTTTCTGCAAGATGCATGAGAAGGGTATTAATCATACTTTGTTTCTCTTCCTGGAATATCAAAAGCAATTAAGAAAGAATGATTTAATAGACTGGCTCTTCAGATAAATGGAAATGCTCATTTTCTTTAGTTAAAGGTTAATGAGGTCCTGGTACTCCATTTGTGAAAAATTGAGCAGTTTGGATCATTAAAGATAACTCCCTGTTGTTTGTGGTAATGCAGAAACTCTGCTACCCAGACTTTTCTTAAAAAGTACAAATGTCTGGATATAAGTGTTCTATATTATTAATAAAAATGTGAATACTGAATACTTTGGTATGTTTTGAGAGAGTAAAATAAGAATGTCAATATTAATATTCATATTATTATTACTACTTTGTTTATTTTATACAGATGTATTCATATTAACTACATAACTAAACAAAAGAAATGGGCAACAAAAGAAAGAATTGGTATTTTAGTCTCTCTAGCACTTACCTTTTGTTATTTACACACTTCAAAAGGCATGTGACTTTCTTTTAGGCAGAGAAGCATATAAAGAAATTAGCCAACCAGAAAGGGTCTATGAAACAAACAGGAGTGAATTCTCTACCGTGTTAACCATAAGGAAATAAGATTTTCTAAAACTATGCTCAAAATTTGACAAAGATGGACTTCCGGTTAAGATGGCGGCATAGGTACCATGCCAAAGAAGCCTAGGGGGAAAAAGACCAAAAAAACTAAGCAAAATACACTTACTAAAAAATGAGGTGTATAGGAAATTGAAACAGCAGCGGAGAAGTAGAAGAGATCCAGAGCATCCACAGCCCACACAGGCTGGCAAAAGCGGCCCCGGCAGCTCTGCCAATTGCGGCAGCGGCACACCAGAAAGCCACCAGGCTTGGCTCGAGTCACAGAAAAAGCCAGGTGCGGGAGGTTCCCCCCACACCGGCACCCTCCGCAGCTCATGAAACATGAAGGGAGAGTGGCAGTAAACACCATGAGGTAGAAGAACACGTGGAGCAGCGAGAGAACCAGAACACCTATGGCTCCCTCTCCTCCCCCACCGCCTGAGCCCAGCTCCAGCAAACAGAGCAGCAGTCCCAGGACCTGGCCATACCAACTTGAACCAATAGCGGGACCCAAGCAGGAGCAGAATCCAGCAGCAACATCATTGGCTCTGGCACCAGCACCAGTAACAGCGGCCCCAGCAGCAGAAGACCCAGTAGTGGCACCAGTGGCAGATCCCACAGCAGCAGCTTCAGTGGCAACAGTGGCAGTGGACCCAGCAGCAGCAGCTTCACCAGCAGCTGCTTCAGCAGCAGCAGTGGCTCCAGAAGTGGCAGCTACAGCAGAAGCAGCAGCAAAGACAGCAGCAGCAGTGGGCCCAGCAGCAGCAGCCTCAGCTGCTGCCAGACCCAGCAGAGGCAGTTTTAGCAGCAGCAGTTCCAGCAGCGGAGGTGCTGATCTGCAGGGCCACAGTTGCCAGGCTTGGTTTGCCCTGCAGGAAAAGCCAGTGCCCAGCTCCAGAAATCAGAACAGCAGCCCAACGACCCAGGCAGCAACTTGACTGAGACCAAAATCATCCAAAGTAACTGGGATTGCACCAGGGAAGGGTCTCACTTGGTCACAAGCTGACTTGGATCCTTCAACAGACCAGAAATCTTAACCACTATGTTGATAGAGAATCTGGTTGTTATAATAACTACTCTGGCATACATACTTGGGGCTGTTTTTGATTGGATGGGTACAGTGTTTAGTTAACTTTTAGAATCTACCAGTATTTTATTCCACTCAGCCTACTTGAATACTCCCATAGCAGGGAAACTCAACCCCTAGGAGGACCTTTGTAGATACTCTGAGAGTCTTAAGAGCCACACCTAACACCGTAAGCTCCTACCCTGAAAATATATAACATCAAATCAATTGATATAGCTAGGAATACCCAGCTAGCTAGAAAATCCAAGCATTAACTTAATCCAAGATGCAAAATATATACATTATAACACAAGAAACACTAAAAAGCAACACGATATAAATCCACCTAAAAGTATTAATGCATATGAAATGTCCTCCAGTGAGAACGAGTTAGAGGAAATGCCTGAGAAAGATTTCAAAAGAATGATTGTAAATATGTTCAAAAATGTTAGAGAACAAATCAAAGGAGTCAAAGAGGAACTTAAAGAGGAAATCAAAGGAATCAAAGAAGATGCAGGACACCAATTTAATGAAATAAAGAAGGCAATACAAGACATAAATAGGGAAATAGAAATAATAAAGAAAAACCAGTCAGAATTACTAGCAATGAAGAACACACTTAATGAAATAAAAAAACTCTGTAGAAAATCTCACCAGTAGGATAGATGAGGGAGAGGACAGAATATCTAAGCTAGAAGACCAGGTGGCAGATCTAATACAGTCCAACAAAGAGAAAGACAAACTTATAGAAAAGTATGAGTGGGAATTTCAAGATATTCAGGACACTATGAAAAGATCAAATATAAGAATTCAGGGCATAGTATAAAGAGAAGAATTCCACTCCAAAGGCATAGTAGGTGTCTTCAACAAAATCATAGAAGACAATTTCCCCCAAATTGGGAAAGAGGTGCCAATGCAGATATAGGAATACTTTAGAACCCCAGCCAGATAAAACCTGGAAAGAACCTCTCCTTGCCATATTATAATCAAACTTCCAAATACACACACCAAAGAAAAAATATTGAAAGCAGTTAGAGAAAAATCAACTTACCTACAAAGGCAAGCCCATCAGGATTACAGCAGATTATTCAACACAAACTTTAAAAGCCAGAAGGGCTTGGAGTGATATAGTCCAAGTTTTGAAAGATAACAACTGTCAACCAAGGTTACTTTATCCTGCAAAGCTATCCATTCAAATAGACGGAGAAATAAGGACATTTCATGACAAAAGCAGGTTAAATGAGTATTTGAAGACAAAACCAGCTCTACAGAAAATACTTGATAGAATCCTCCATGCTGAAGAAAAGGAAAAGTACACATATAAGGAACCTAGAAAAAACAAGCAATACTCAAATACTAGTTAACAGAAGAGAGCACAGGTAGAACCAGAACCACACACACACATAAAAGGCAAACATAAATACACACCTTTCAATAATATCTCTTAATATCAACGGCCTCATTGTGCCAACCAAAAGACATAGTTTTGCAGACTGGGTTAAAAAGCAGGATCCTACAATTTGTTGTCTTCAAGAAACTCACCTTTCTACAAAGGATAGACATTATCCTAGGGTTAAAGGTTGGAAGACGGTGTTTCAAGCAAATGGGCCTAGAAAACAAGCAGGGGTTGCTATCCTAATATCTGATAAGGTAGAGTTTAGTCCAACATTAGTCAAGAAAGATAAGGAAGGTCGTTTTATATTACTTAAGGGCACACTCCAGGAGGAGGACATTACAATCCTAAATATATATATACCTGACATTGGGGCTCCCAAATTCATCAAACAAACACTATTAGAACTAAGGTCCCAGATAACACCAAAAACATTGGTGGTGGGTGACTTTAACACCCCACTCTCATCAATTGACAGGCCATTCCAGGAAAAAATAAACAGGGAGGCATCTGGAATAAATGAGGTCATAGAAGGAATGGACCTAACAGATATGTACAGGACATTTCATCCAAAGGCTGGAAAATATGAATTCTTTTCAGTAGCACATGGAACATTCTCTAAAATAGACCATATATTAGGACACAAAGCCAATCTTAACAAATTCAGGAAAATTGAAATAATTCCTTGCATTCTATCTGACCACAATGGAATTAAACTACAAATCAGTAGCAAGAAAATCTATAGAGCATACACAAAATCATGGAAAACTAAACAATACACTAAATGATGAATGGATCAATGAAGAAATCAAGAAGGAAATCAAAAAAATTATAGAATCAAAGGATAATAAGAACACAACATATCAAAATATCTGGGACACAATGAAGGCAGTTCTATGAAGTAAATTTATAGCCTTAAGTGTCTATATTACGAAATTAAAAAGGTCGCAAGTAAACGACCTAATGCTTCACCTTAAAGACTTGGAAAAAGAAGAACAAGGGAAACCAAAATTCAGTAGGCGGGAAGAAATAATAAAGATTAGGGAAGAAATTAATGAACTAGAAACAAAACAAACAATCAAAACAATTAATGAAACAAAGAGTTGGTTCTTTGAAAGGATAATCAAGATTGATAAACCCTTAGCAAATCTGACCTAAAGAAAGAGAGAAGAGATGAACAAGGTAACATCACAACAGATTCCAGAGAAATTCAAAAAATCATAGGGACATACTATAAAAGCATATACTCCACAAAGTATGAAAATCTGAAAGAAATTGATGATTTCCTTGATTTATATGACCTACCTAAATTAAATCAAAATGAGATTAATCACTTAAATAGACCTATAACAAACATGGAGATCAGAACAGTTATCAATAGTCTCCCAAGAAAAAAAAGCCCAGGCCCAGATGGATTCACTGCTGAATTTTACCAGACCTTAAAGGAAGAGCTAACACCATTGCTTCTTAAGCTTTTCCAGGAAATTAAAGAAGAAGGAATTCTACCAAGCTCCTTCTATGAGGCCAGCATCACCCTGATACCAAAACCAGGCAAAGATAGAACAAAAAAAGAAAATTACAGACCAATCTCCCTCATGAACATAGATGCAAAAATTATCACAAAATATTGGCAAACATAATATAAGAGTATATCAGAAAGATCATTCACCCTGACCAAGTAGGCTTTACCCCAGAGATGCAGGGATGGTTCAATATACGCAAATCTAAAAATGTAATACATTACATAGATGGGTTGAAGGACAAAAATCACATGATCATCTCATTGGATGCAGAGAAAGCATTTGACAAAATCCAACAACCCTTCATGATAAAAGTCCTACAGAGACTAGGAATAGAAGGAACGTATCTCAATATAATAATGGCTATTTATGACAAGCCTACAGCCAACATATTACTAAATGGGGAAAAACTGGAAGCATTTCCACTAAAATCAGGAACAAGATAAGAGTGTCCACTGTCCCCACTTTTATTTAATATAGTTTTGGAAGTCTTAGCCATAGCAATAAGGCAAGAGACACACATAAAAGGGATACAAATTGGAAAGGAAGAGACCAAGTTGTCATTATTTTCAGATGACATGATTCTATACATAAAGGACCCTAAAGACTCTACTAGCAAACTGTTAGAGCTGATCAAAACCTACAGCAATGTAGCAGGATACAAAATAAATACACAAAAATCAGTAGCCTTCATATATGCTAACAACACACACACAGAGGATGAAATCAGAGAATCAATCCCATTCACAATTGCCTCAAAAAAAAATAAAGTACCTTGGAATAAACCTAACCAAGGAACTAAACAATCTCTGCAATGAGAACTTTAAAACACTCAAGCGAGAAATTGCAGAAGACACTAGAAATTGGAGAAACATCACTTGTTCAATATTGTGAAAATGGCAATCTTACCTAAAGCAATCTACACATTTAATACAATCCCCATCAAAATTCAAAAGGCTTTCTTCATGGAAATAGAAAAAACAATCCAAAATTTCATTTGGACTCACAAAAACCTCGAATATCTAAAATAATACTGAGCAACAAAAATAAGGCTGGTGTTATCACCATACCGGATTTTAACCTATACTACAGAGCCATAGTAACAAAAACAGCATGGTACTGGCACAAAAACAGACATGTAGATCAGTGGAACAGAATAGAGGACCCAGATGTAAGCCCAAGTAGCTATCGCCACCTGATATTCAATATAAATACCAAATATACTCATAGGAGAAGAGACAGCCTCTTCAGCAAATGGTGTTGGGAAAACTGGATATATATCTGCAGAAGGATGAAAATAGATTCTTCTCTCTCGCCATGCACAAGAATTAAGTCCAAATGGATTAAAGACATTAACATCAGACCTGAAACTCTGAAACTGCTAGAGGAAAAAGTAAGGGAAACCCTTCAACATATTGGTCTTGGCAAAGACTTTCTGAATACATCCCCAATTGCTCAGGTAATAAAACCACAGATTAACCACTGGGACCTCATGAAATTAAAAGATTTTGCACTGCAAAGGACACAGTGAAAAAAGCAAAGAGGCAACCTACAGAATGGGAAAAACTCTTTGCCAGCTATATATCTGATAGAGGATTAAGATCTAGAATATACAAAGAACTCAAAAAGTTAAATAATAAGGAATCGAACAAGCCAATCAAAAAAATGGGCTACGGAGCTAAATAGAGCATTCTCAAAGGAAGAAATATGAATGGCATATACGCATCTAAAAAAATGTTCTACGTCACTAGTCATCACGGAAATGCAGATTAAAACTACATTGAGATTCCATCTCACTCCTGTCAGATTGGCCACCATCATGAAGACAAATGATCATAAATGTTGGCAGGGATGTGGAAAAAGAGGAACCCTTATACACTGCTGGTGGGAATGCAATCTGGTCTAGCCATTGTGGAAAACAGTGTGGAGGCTCCTAAAACAGATGAAGATTGATCTACCATATGACCCAGCTATAGCTGTCCTAGGCACATATCCAAAGGAATCATCTCATTTCCTTAGAAGTACATGCTCAACCATGTTTATTGCTGCTCAATTTATAATAGCTGGGAAATGGAACCAGCCTAGATGTCCCTCAACTGATGAGTGGATAATGAAGATGTGGCACATTTATACAATGGAGTTCTACTCAGCATTAAAGAAAAATGAAGTTATGAAATTTGCAGAAAAATGGATGGACCTGGAAAGGATCATACTAAGTGAGGTAACCCAGGCCCAGAAAGCCAAGTGCCACATGTTCTCTCTCATATGTGGATCCTAGCTACAGATGATTGGGCTTCTGCTGAGAATGAAAATACTTAGTGGCAGAGGCCAGTAAGTTAAAAAGGAGACATAAAGGGAAGGGAAAGGAAGGGAGGAGGGTACTTAATAGGTTGATATTGTATATATGTAAGTACAATGATTGTAATGGGGATTTAATATGATGGCTAATGGAATTTCAAAGGGGAAAGTGTGGGGAGGGAGGGAAGGAATTACCATGGGATATTTTTTTTTTATAATCATGGACAATGCCAATTAAAATTTAAAAAAAATATATGTTTGTTTGAGGACCTCATAGGTCTCTCAGATCAATGGCTCAACACATTTCTGGTACTGGGATTTACCAACCAGAGCCAAATATATTAGGGTTAGGCATCATTATATGAATTTTTAGTATGGAATCACAACTTGTAAATACAAAATGTATGCTCTATTATTTATAATCACATGCATACACATAATTTCATAATATATATATAGAGAGAGGTATAGATAATATACAAATTATATATATTATAATGTATATCAATTGAACATATTTTTAGGTAAACATTGTGTCCTGCATAGTGAACTAGCATATGAGAGTCTGGTTTTTTTTTTATTATATTCTAATTTCC
Source organism: Jaculus jaculus (assembly GCF_020740685.1). NCBI lineage: Eukaryota > Metazoa > Chordata > Mammalia > Rodentia > Dipodidae > Jaculus > Jaculus jaculus. Next base: position 16,900,696 of record NC_059125.1, on the reverse strand, counting down.
TTCCAATATATTTTGCATTAATAATTATTATATGTTTGTCTATAGAATATTCTTTAGTTTACAAAGCATTAAATGGTAATTTGTAGATTAATATATGAATATTGTTATGAGAAATTTTCTCCAACATTCCTGCTGATTCAGACAAGGGCAAATTTTCTCCTCTTTAGGGGATTAACAGTGTTTTTGTGTGACTATTTAATTCATTGTCTAGAAAGGTGTAAGAAAATTTAAAATTAAAGAAAATTGTCTGATGTTTGTTTACCACATTTGTGGCAAGTTAAATAGTTCTATCAAAATGATGGTAATATTTATGAAACAGTAAAAATTAGACTTGGCAATCACTCCAGAAGCATTAATAATATATGTATATGCAATATGTGAAACATTACCATCCTTTAATTAAAAATAGGTTATGGAAGTTCTCTACAACATTTAATTTTAAAGTAAGGAAATTCTCAAGGAAGGGAGGACAAAAATTAAATCTAAGACATTTTCAATACTTTTCTTCAATTTTCAATGCTTTTCTTCTTAAAGTACCCAACAAAGCTCAAGACATCAAAAACTGTTTAGAGAACAACTCTAAGGGCAGATATGACAAATTTCCTCTTTGTTGGGTCATTAAACTCTTTTTGCTTATATTGCTAATGAAAAGGTGTTTCTTGAATTAGGTCAAAAACAGCTTCTGTTCAGTGTGTTAATTTACACATATTTTTTCCCTAACTCGCTACATAGAGAGCTCACTTTGGCAGGTCTTCATGTTATACAATTCCCTCTAAAAGTGAGACACAGAGTTGCAGCCTGGGTATAACTAGTTTGAATCAAATCAAAGGTCCCCCAAACAAGACAGGATTCTGTCAAAGCACTTGATTACCTGTCTGAGGCAAAAAATGTAAGACTGTATTGCTGAAGACATGATATGCTGCTGACACAGAGCATGGAAAGACCTGGCTACAATCTAGAAGAGATCCAGTTCCCAGACAATTAGCCTGTCTAGTGCTGGAAAGCACTACATGAGCTACTGGGAAAAAGTGGGCAACCATGTTCTCAGCAACCAGAGGTCCCAGCCACTCAGAAGCAAACATCCTGATAGGATGTGCATGCCAGCGCAATAGTGGCACACAGCCTTGGTGGGTAACCAATAGCTTTCTGATTGGCTAAGAGATCTGCTCAGTGTAAAGGAATCTGTATCTGGAATTGTGAACCAGGTCAGAATCTTATGGAGACAAAGCTTATGCTCTCCAGTGTCAAGGGCTCACTAGCCTTTAGATAAAAAAGGGGTGACATACATCAAATTCTCCCTAAATTAATAATGCTTATCTAATTTAAACTATGCTGACTTCACTCTCCATTGAAGAATCTGTTCTTTTTCAGAAGGTAGTGAGACCTGTGGAAATAAACTACCCCCATGCTTCAGCCAAGCACAGCTGAAACCACAAAGGAATTGGGGAGACAAGTAAGAGTGATTCTTCCATGGTGAGCCTTATAATCAGCACAGAGTGTAGGAGATAGACCTTGAGGATACTCAATACCTACCAAAGCCCAGATCCCGAAGCTCCTAAGATCTCATCACGTAAGTACACTTAAAAGTCACCTGGCTCAGGGAACTTTGTGGAAGAGAGGGTGGAAAGTTTGTAAGAGCCACAGGTTGAGTCATCATTCCCAGAGGCATTCCCCCCCCCATAATAAATGACAGTTGTTTCCACAATTCATAACCCACAACCCCATAGAGAATACCTTCAACCCCACTGAAGAGCATCCCTAGTGAAATGGGGGCAGAGACAAGGGAAAAGAGATTATAAACACATGTTGTATCCATAGAAAACGTCATTAATAGTAACAGTAATAATAATTTTATTTTTTTCTTTATTTCCTATTTTTATTCCATATATATATATATATATATATATATATATATAATTATATATTATTAATGTATATATATTATATGCTATAATATATATAATATATTATTAATTAGTTTTGTACTCAGTGAATATGTCAAGTTGGTACCATTGTTAGCCTCTTCCCTGTCCTCCCCTCTCCCCCTGGCCCCTCCTTGTTGAGGCATATGGTCATGCATTGTGGAGTTAGCCCTCAGTTATGGGTAGGGGGAAGTGTCTCTGGGTATCATGACCCAATGTGTGGCTCTGACAATCTTTCCACCACCTCTTCTGCAAATTTCCCAGAGCCATGTTAAGTTCATTTTAGGTCTGCTTCAGTGATGACCTGTTGGGAGCTTCTGTGTTTCTGGATATCTGGTTTGGTGGGAGTCAATTGTTCTCTGTGTTGATCTCCTTCACCCTTGTGCTGGTACCAGGTTCACCAAGAAAACAGCACTCTTGTTTGTTTTGCTAATTATTCTTAGTTTCAGCTAGGGCACTTTTGAGGTATGATGGGGTGGTTCTCTCCTTAGGATCTAAAAATAGAAGCAGATTCTCCAATGGAGAGTAAGTTAGCACCAGTCAAATGGGATAACCAGTATTTTTTAGAGAGAATTTAATAGGTGTAGGCCCTCTTGTAGCCCATGTTTTGTGGTAGCTTGATAATGGAGAATGGGCTCATATTTGTATATGGTTCTAACTTGTTTCATAGCTCCAGCTATGAGTTCTGTTCCACTGAGTGGATCAGTTAGCCAAGTCAAGAGCAGTTGATTTCCCACCATGGCTGTGTGCCACTATTGCACTTGTGTGAGCATCGTGACAGGTCATTTGCGGCTAAGTAGTTTAGACCATGTATTACTTGGAAAAATATTGGTCATTTTCTCCCAGTCGCCCATGTAGTACCTTCTGGCACTACATGAGCTGACTGGGGACTGACTCTCTTCCAGCTTCCAGTCATGTCACTCCATGTTATGTGTCAACTGCATATGGTGTCTTCAGCAGTAGGGTCGTAAAACTAACCTTTGGTGAGTCATCAAGTACTCTGACAGAAATCTGTCATTCTTTTAGGAAAACTTGTAGGTCTCTCTGATCAAAAGCTCACTGTGGATGACAGCCAACTGCTTGTACTGGGACTTACAGGCCAGTGTCCATGAAGAGAAGAAAAAAAAAAACATAAGCACTATAAAAGAGTTAGATAGAAGAGGGAGAGAGAGAGAAGCAGTAGAAGATTCAGGTTAGTTTTCGTCATACCCTCTCCAGTGCCTTGTGACTCAGGTGTTCCCTCTAAGGGCCTGGTGAAGGTTCAACCATTTGGTCTGCCTAAGTTTAAAACTATATGCCACCTGTATTATGTTTATAATTTTTCCAAAAAGTACTATAAAGTATAAATTTAAATTTTGTGGAATGGCTGCATTTGTTGCATAGTTAATTACATAAAATGCTTAGAAAATCTCATTATCTACAAGTTTGAAGAATGAATTATAAAATATACATTTTGAAATTAGAGGATAGGCTTTGTTATATTTCTGTGAAAGTCCAAACTTAGACAGCTACACAATAATTTTTTCATGTTTTAAAAATATCTTGAGTTATTATTTCTCTAAGAAAATTGCTATACTATTTTACTAATATGAAAGAAGTCTAACATATTGCAAAAGAATATTGTAATTACCAAATAAGAGTATTAATAAGATCTTAATATGAATATATTGTCACATTTAATTTGCATTAAATTCTAATCAAGCTCATTGAAAACATAACTGATTGAGAAATGAGTTTGATAAAATTTCAGCATTTATGATTTTTGAGTAAATGCAGCATATTATTAAGAATTTTAAAATGGACAGGCTGGAGAGATGGCTTAGCAGTTAAGCACTTGCCTGTGAAGCCTAAGGACCCCGGTTCGAGGCTCAACTCCAGAGGACCCACGTTAGCCAGATGCATAAGGGGGGCGCATGCATCTGGAGTTTGTCTGCAGTGGCTGGAGGCCCTGGCGTGCCCATTCTCTCTCTCTCTACCTGCCTCTTTTTCTGTCTGTCACTCTCAAATAAATAAATAAAAATAATAAACAAAAAAATTAAAAATGGAAATATTATACTTAGATCAACTTAGATATTTTAATACTTTATTTATTTATGTATTCATGTATTTCAGAAAGAGAGACAAACACAGACAGAGAGAGGAAAAGAATGAGCATGCCAGTTCCTCTACCCACTGCTAATGAACAACAGACACATGTCCCACCTTGTGCATCTGGCTCCAGAAATTTTAAATTGAACCAAATCCTTAAGTGTCCAGTGCTCTCTAATTTGTGTAGTTTTCCTTTTTTCAGTCTTTGTACTCTATTATATATTACTGGCAGTGGTTTTATACTAATTGCAGAGATTTTTTCATTCTTTTTTTAATCTCATTATTTCTTAAATTATGTTTGACTAAAAATATATACCATTGTTGTGTGAAAATATATCTAAGAGATAAAATGTCAATCCATTTATAAAAGCTAGAAATGAAGGCCCATATAAGGTATGATAAAGGATATACAATGCAAACAGAAAAAAATCATGGAAAATGTTTTCTGAAAAGGAACTATAAGAGAATCATCACATATTCTATTTTAAATTATATTTTTATAAGCATACTAGACATTGGTTTCAGGTTGGTTTGTGCAAGCCAGTTTTGTATTTTTGTTTCCTTTCCTCTATCTTTCCCCATTTGATTCCCCCTTTGTGCCCTCCCCTCAAATAACCTCTTTTCCAATTTCATGCTACAACACATTCTTATTTTTGTGACAGATTTTGACACAGAGAAATGAACAGATAAGAAATGACCTGAGATTATCAAAGAAAATTTTTCTAAGATAACATGGATTTTTTATATTTGAAAAATATAAGCTTGAAAAAGTAAAATGTGTGTATGCATGTACATACATACATATATTTAACACATATGGTTATATAAAGTATATATATTTGCTGTTATTTGCAAGTTTTATTTATTTTTCTATTTCTATTTTTATTTATTTATTTGAGAGAGAGAGATACAGAAATAGGCAGGTAAAGAGAGAAAGAATGGGTACACCAGGGCCTCCAGCCACTGCAAATGAAATCCAGATGGATGTATCCTCTTGTGCAACTGGCTTATGTGGGTCCTGGGGAGTCAAACCTAGGTCATTTGGCTTTGCAGACAAGCACCTTAACTGCTAAGCCATCTCTCCAGCCCCCTTTTAAATATATATATTTTTAAGTTTTAGCAAGTTTTATTTATTTTTATTCACAAATAATTACACTTTAAAAATTATATATATATATATTTTTTTAAATATTTTACTCATTTATTTGAGAGAGAGGCAGATAGAGAGAGAGAATGGGCACACCTGGGCCTCTAGCCACTGTGAACAATCCCCAGACACATGAACCACCATGTGCCTCTGGCTTATGTGGGTACTGGGGAATCACACCTGGGTCATTAGTCTTCATAGGCAAGTGCTTTACCCACTAGACAATCTCTCCAGCTCTAAATATCTATTTATTTTCTAAATCTTGGGACTTTAACATATGACCATTTTGTAATTTGGTTATATTCTTATCAAGTTACACTCTAATGTCCCCTTACAATTTTACCAATTCCATTTAGTGTCCCCCTCAATGGAGTTATTAGTAATCACCTGAGGGTCATAAATGCATCAGCAAGTTTCTGTATGAGGGGGATAATATCTCACAATACATTTTTCCACTCTTGCTTATTTCCATCCCGTTTTCCACAATCTTTCTTGAGACTTGGAGGATGTTCTATAAGCCTTGAGCTCTCATCAGCCTCTGATTTTCTACTTTTGTTGTGTTTCCTGGTAGCTGGTCTTTGTAGCAGCTAGCTTCCAACTCATTGAACTATAGAATTTGGCATGGAAACTTTGTATCTATAGCAGCACATTTCAATAGAACTTTCTATTACACACACTAATGGATAACATAAAAATGGACAACTATGTGTACCAGTAAGAATTTAGAGCTACCTCTACCTTCACATATGGTGGATAGGTAAAAAAATAAAATAAAATCAACCAATTTGTCAATCATTTTGACAGTTTGCTATACAGTTAAACATCTACATACACTGGAATGAAGCAATTCTACTTACATATACTGACAAAAGAGAAATAAAATTGTGTGTATCCAAAAATAAATACTTAATTTTCATAGCTACTGTTTTTTTAGAGTTATATTCCCTGTTCTTAAATAAAGGCATGATTACTTTCACAAAAACTCATTGCTTGTCAGCTTAATAAGATAAGTAATCAAACTTTGCATCTTTATTGTTTTATTGCTCATTAGACCGTAATTTCCTCTTTTCTCATAATAGTATGTCTAATGAAATCAAAGTTCCTTAGCAGTAATTACATAAGGAAATAAAGACTTATGTATGACTAACAGACATTGATTTTTGTCTCATTACATGATGACTATGTCCCTGGAAAATTGTAGCTGCATTGATGCATAACTTAATTATCAGTAACAGAAAATTTGCAGAGAGAAAACCGAAGAAAAAAAGAAGGAATCAGGAAACATAAATATAGCTAAGCTAATAAAATATTATGACTCATGAGAATAAGTATAACTGAATTTGCTTATTTACCAATAAGGACTACTTTTTCAAAGTAGGCTATATTTTCAAGCTATTTTTGCAAAGGTAGTCAATAATTAAATTTGAGATATATGTTTTATTTTTTACTGTGACTTGTTTTATTAGTTAAATTTTCATTCATATATTAAATTCTAGCAGGCAATTATGATGATGCTTGTATTGACTAAACTATTATGTCTCTCCCAGACACAAATCATAACTTTATACTGATCACCATTGCATTTACATAGAACTAATAAATTCTAGTGTCTTGTAGCATAAGAAAAGATCATAGTTCATATTAATCTATTACATGTTGTATAGATAATTAGAAGAAATGCTTATAAAATTTCCAACAACAAGTAATATAAGGAAGTGGAAACTTGATCAGCATAAATTATATGCATATATTGAAATATCAAACATAAGTAACTAAAATGTTTCTTTAGTAAGATGTTTCAGGCCACGTAAGTTTTAATTAACATGACCTGGAAATTGTACATGAGAGCATATTATCAACTTATATTGGACCCTGTACCTGTAAATCTAATTAAAATGAATTTAATTTAAAATTATAGTTACATATTAACATAGTACATATTAATGTAGTTACATATTAAAGTGGTTATTTATGGTCAAAATAGAAGTCTTCTGTGGTTGTTAATAAAGAAATATTTTATTCAAGGGAACTGCTACAGAGAGATACTCAAGACCTAAAGGAAGAATTGAGTCAGAGAAAGCATGTATCAGTACAATTTTTATATGTAGAGATTGTCAGGAGATGTGCAGGCTACTAAAAAATTATAGGTGGCATTAAAACATAACAAATTGTCTCAAACTTTTAAATAATGGGAAAGATGAAATGCATGGGACCTGAAATGGAGCAAACATATTACAGTGCAGGCAGTTCACATTAAAACTTTAAGGTCAAGCTTTCTTAATCAATTGTGTCAGTTTAAGTTTATGTGAAGCACAGATTTGATACACCTTCTGAATCGCATCTCATGCTTGCAACAGCCTCAGGAATACATCTTCCTTGAACAAGCCAGGAATAATAGAAATGAACTAGAGAATGGCTGACTGAATTAGTCATCAACAACAAATTTTTCCTGGTGCTATTATTCCTGGATAACTAGATATCCTCCTAGCTGGAAAGGCTGCCTCACTAATAGTTGCCAGGTATTTCTTTTGCAGAGATATTTGATCAAGGCAATGCCTATGAAATGAAGTGGCCAAATAAATAATAGTAAATTGATTATATAATAAAATCAGTGTGTTATTTTATACTGTAATCACTCACATGGATTTCAAGCCACAGGTAAAAAAGAATCTAATTCTGATTTTATGTGTAAAGCTATGTGGTGTAATGAATTTCCTAGCTTAAATACACTATCTTTTTTTAAAAAAATTTTTTTGTTCATTTTTTATTTATTTATTTGAGAGCGACAGACATAGAGAGAAAGACAGATGGAGGGAGAGAGAATGGGCGCGCCAGGGCCTCCAGCCACTGCAAACGAACTCCAGATGCGTGTGCCCTCTTGTGCATCTGGCTAACGGTGGGACCTGGGGAACCGAGCCTCGAACCGAGGTCCTTAGGCTTCACAGGCAAGCGCTTAACCGCTAAGCCATCTCCCCAGCCCAAATACACTATCTTTGTAAATGGTTCAGTTTTGGCTGCTAGGTAGGCTCCTGATCACACCAAGGAATGTGGCATATCAGAAAATCAGTGTTGGCATACCCTATTGGCAGAATTGCTATTCTAAAATGTGTACCAAGGATTTCCTTAATGAGTGGAAGTCTTGCATCCCTGCCACCATGACTACATTTTAATGGGCCAATTAGGCAAGGACATTGGTGGTTGGCGAAAGAGACTGTATCCACAGAAGAGATCAGCTGATTTTTACAATTCTTATTGGCTAATGCAACCCTGTCTTGACTATTAACATGAATCACAAGTATGTCTGTTTTTCACATTCAGGAGGCTTATGCTTGTAACTCTTCTAAATTTTTGTGTCACATTGTTTTGCCATGTTCCTTCAAATTCCCTGAATATAGTGAAATCATTGGCTATCACTCATGGATTAATATGAAATCTCATTCTCATTCCAAGCAAAGTAAATGAATAGATTCAATGTTTGCATGTATACCCAATAGGATGTTTCTAAAGTTTCCTTCAGGGATGTCACAGGGAGGTGCTTTAATGTTGTATCTGTTATGACACCATTCTCCACTGATGAAGTCCATAGATGTCACCCAGCCAGAATCAAATGCAAACACCTTATCTTATTTTATTCCTCTATAAGTTAATCATAGGATACTCCAAATAAGGGCATAGTGCAGGCTGGAGAGACAGGCAATACATCCTAAGTGATTAATTTTCATTGTCAACATGACTAGATTTGTAATCATCAAGGAGACACACCTCCAGGCATTACTTTGAGGGAATCCCCAGAGTTGTTTAACGGAGATGGAAAGATGATGTGAAAATATAGTGGATAGCTACATGGTCTTTTATCCTATGGTAACTTTCTTATGTTTTGTAGATTAAACTGATATTTCTTAGCTGGCTGAAACAATAATTCTCTGACTTCTAGCTTGTGAATCTTTAGAAAGCCAATGATATTCCTTAGTGTACATTCTCAGGCTTATGTACAGAAATTCACTAAATACTAATATGCAATAACACTTATTCTTTAAAAGTCAGTGCATTCATTAGACTTGTACAAACTCAAATGTTTCTGAAATAGGAAAGGATATGTAGCAAATATTCAAGAGGCTAAAATGGAAATTTAGTCACTGTATTATTGAAGGCTCCTGGGCTAATCTTATAGCTTTCCTTTAATCTTCACCATATATATATATATATATATATATATATATATATATATATATATAATTTAGTATTTATTTTAATACCACAAGTATATACGTATGATGTTTTTAGAATCTTAATCAGTAATTCAAACACTATATGATTATTCATGCCACTATTTTTCTACCCGACTCATTGTTGGTTATCTTTAATGGAAAAACATTTATAATGTTTTTTGTTGATGTTTTTACTACTACTACTACTACTACTTAGGGACTCACTATGTAGCCCCATCTGGCCTGGACTTTATTGTTCCTCCTGCCCCTAACTCTTGGGTGCTGAGACTAGAATTATGGAGCACCAAATTAAAGCACAAAATGAAAAATTAATATTCTAAGAGCCTTTCCCTTCAGAGAACTCAAGTGTTCACCCATTTTTATGAATTCAGTAATGGCATCAAATAACAATAATGTTGCTATAGAATTCACTTCCTCTTAGCTATATTCCCATGACAACTAAAAGGCATCCACATTTCATATAGGTATCATAAAAATTCATAAACATCTAATACAAAACTAAGTGAAACATTGCTGAAAAAATTAAAAATCTTCACCTTTATTCCTATAATTTATATGTTAGTTTATTAATAAACATTATCATGACTTACTGTTTTGAATGAGTAGAAACATCTTCAAGTTCTTATATCTTATAACCATGAACATTTCTAAATTTTAGTGAAGAAAAAAATGCTATGTAATTCTATGTGATATTTTGATACATATATATTTTGTGTGATCTTCATAAACATGAATGCCATGTATTTTTATTTTGTCACATTTATCATATTTAAATACTTCTAGATTTACATAAATATATGCTTTATATAGTACTATTAACAATAAGCAACTCACTATGCAATGGAACACTGGATGTTCTTGGCATTAACAATGAATTAATACCCATTGATCAACTGTACTTCATCTCTCTTTGCAGCATTGCTTTAGTTACCTTGTCTTCACTGAAACAAAATAATGGGAAGGTGTGGAAATATATTCAAACAAAGAATCATAATTAATTTTAACAATTTCCTTCCACTCTGTGGCTCTTACAATCTTTCCATAAAATCCCTTAAGCCATCGTGGGTGTTTTTTATTTCTACTTTAGTGTTCTGTTCTTACAGATTCTGGATTTCTGCTTTTGTATGTTTTCAATGTCCTCAATGTCTGTCTCTATCACCCTGGGACTGGTTGTTATGTTTCCAGATATTTACCACATTTTAATGCTATCATTATTTATATAGTTTCTATTGCATCCTGGAAAATTATAACCTTTTTCTATTTTAAGTAAATAATACTGCTAAATGTATGTCAAATAAATAGCTGATAGTTGGTTCTAGAGTTATGTGTGTTTGCAAACTTTTGTTCTCTGAACCTTAAAACATGGTTGGCAATGCCTCTATAGTAAATTGTAATTGTTGGTGTTTTCACCAAAAAATTTTTAAATAAAGTAAATGAGACAGTATGCTTTTAAATGCTCAATCAAACCTGCAAAACAAATTTAATTGGTTCCTAAAATGTGCCAAAACTTTAAACCTGAAGTTTTCAAAGACTAAAATAAATCTTAAGTAAATGTTGAATCAATAGACACAAAAACAGAAACAATGAATTAAACAGTGGTAAATTTTTATCCCCTATATAGAAAACAGTACTATACTTGTGGTAGGAGAAATCCCTCATATGTAAAATTCTCCAGAGGATTGTGATCTCCATATGCTTAAAAATTCAGAACAAATGGTAAAATACCTATGTTTTGGTAATTGTGTGACTTCATCAATTCTCTAGTATGTTTTGCTTATATATCCTGTCAATCAACTATTTGAATGTGTGCTGCTTTCATAAATGGACATACAGTGACATTTCAACAGTTTTAGAAACATTAATATGTTTAATGTAACTTTACTCATTAATGTTGGCAGGAAAAGTGAGCTTTCTCTTTGTATCTGGGTCCCTACAGTGGTTCTTCATGGAAGATGTTTCAGTGACCCTTCCTTACCATTCTCAAAAGGGAAGAAGGAAACATCATTTGCACTGGCACCTCATACAGGCAGTAACATATCCCAAAATGGATCTGTGTATGTTACATTGCTCAGGACTATGATGAAATGCTAAACATAAAATCTCAGGTGTGAGGTATTTATTTTGGCTCATGGGCTAAGAAGTTTCCATTCAGCATGGCAGGGAGAATGTGGCATAGTATCACACACTTGCATCATGGAAGCGTCTGAAGGCCCTGGGATCTGTCCTCTCACACTGACCAATGGGTATCTGACCTCCCACACTGACCATTTCTGAATATGTACTCATGCATGCAAGGGCGGTCTTGGATGAAGTTCTCTTCTTTGGTCTACAGTAGTCCAAAATAGATTCCCTGAGTGAAAATCAAGGTCTTGCCATCTCTCCACAATGTTACTTTAAGTGCAAGCCTGTTAACTTTTTTGTCTATATATACATATACATATACATATACATATACATATACATATACATATACATATACATATACATATACATATACATATATATATATATATATATATATATATATATATATATATATATATATTACTGGCAACTTCTATACTTACAGACAACAAACCATGGTATTTCCCTCCCCTCCCCCACTTTCCCCTTCATAACGCTGCTCTCCATCATATCCCCTCCCTCTCTCCATTAGTCTCTCTTTTAATTTGATGTCATCCTCTTTTTCTCCTATTACGAGGGTGTTGCACACCTGAGCCACAAGACACTGGAGAGGGTAGGATCAAGGCTGACCTTAATCTTCTACATCTTCCCTCCCTCCCTCTTCTCTCTCTCTCTCTCTTCTTTCTAAGTCTTGTATATCAGTTATCTTTTTCCTTATTTTCGTAGTGGGCACTGACCTGTAACTCGCAGCACCAGCATGGGGCTATCATCCACAATGAGCTTTTGATCAGAGAGACCTACAAGGTTTCCTAAAAGAATGACAGATTTCTGTCAGAGTACTTGATGACCCACCAAAGGATAGTGGTAAGACCCTATTGCTGAAGACACCATATGCAGCTGACACATAAAATGGAATGGCATGGCTGGAAGCTAGAAGAGAGTCAGTCCCCAGACAGTCAGCACGTCTAGTGCCAGAAGGTGCTTCATGGGTGACTGGGGGAAAATGACCAATATCTGTCTAAGTAACTCATGATCTAAGCTACTTAGCAGCAAATAACCTGTTGCGATGCCCACACAAGTGCAATAGTGGCACACAGCCATGGTGGTGAACCAACTGCTCTTGATTCAGCTAATTGATCCCCTCAGTGGTATGGGACCCATAGCTGGAGCTGGGAAACAAGTCAGCACCATATCCAAACATAAGCCCACTTTCCAATATCAAGCTACCATCAATCATTGGCTACAAGAGGGCCTACACCTATTAAATTCTCTATAAAAAAGTAAGGGCTATCTTATTTGTCCTGGTGCTAACTTATTCTCCATTGGATAATCTGCTTCTCTTTTTCAGATAGATGTAGATCCTAAGGAGAGAGCCACCCCATCATACCTCAAAAGGGCCCCAGATGAAACTAAGGAAAATTGGCCAAACAAGCAAGGATGTTGTTTTCCTGATGAACCCGATACCAGCATAAGGGGGAAGGAGACCAACACAGAGAAAAATCAACTCCTACCAAATTAGAGAGCCAGTGCCTCAGAGGCCCCCAACACCTCATCACTGAAGCAGACCAAAAATGAACCCAACATGGATCAGGGAAATTTTGTGGAAGAGGGGGCGGAAAAAATGTCAGAGCCACATGTAGGGTCATGATATGCAGAGACATTAATCTTACACATAACTGTGGGCTCCACAATGCATGACCCATATACCTCAACAAGGAGGGGAAATGGGGAGGGTGTAGGTCATGGATGAGCCTAATAATGGTATCAAACTGACTGTATTTGCTAAATACAAAACTAATTAATTTTAAAAAATATTAAAAATTAAAAAAAGAAAAAAAATTAAAAAGAAGGTGTTGCAGTCAGGTTCACATTGCTGGTAGAAATCATCCAATCAAGACCAGCTTGTGGGATAAAGAGGTTTATTTTGGCTTAACAGGCTGGAGGGAAAGCTCCACAATGGCAGGAGAAAATGATGGCATGAGCAGAGGGTGGACATCACGCTCTGGCCAACATAAGGTGGACAATAGCAACAGGGCAGTATGCCAAACTCTGTCATGGGGAAACTGGATATAGCATCCATAAGCCAGTCCCCAACAATACACTGCCTCCAGGAAGCATCCGGTTCCAATTGTCACCAGCTGGGAACCTAGCATCCAGAACACCTAAGTTTATAGGGGACACCTGACTCAAACCACCACATCCTGCCCTTGGTCCCCATAAACTGGTAACCATACATGATGTAAAATGCAATGCATTCATCCAACTGTAAAAGTCCCCATAGTTTTTATCAAACATCCCCATAGTCCAAGATCATTTAACTGAGCCATAACAACAACAACAACAACAACAACAACAACAACAACAAAAAACATAATGGCACAGAATAAATACTCACACTGCAAAAAAATGGCATTGGGCATAGCAAAGAAATATTCAACCAATATAAGATTTAAAAACAACCAGTGCAAACATCAAACTCTGTAGCTTCAAGTCCAACAACTCTAGTTAGTGACAAATCTCCAGGTCTGATAAATCTAATCAGCAACAAGTCTGTGACATTCCAATTCCATCCTTCCAGCTAGGCTCCTCACAGTCCTGGAAAACTTCATCTGGCCAGCAGCTTTCCTTAGCAGCCATCTCATGGTCCCAGCATCTCCACTGGATCTTCACTGCAACCCACGGTACATCCTCATGGCCTCATGGGGTCTCCAAGCAGGTATCCAGCAAACCTGCTTCATGCTGCCCATGGCCATTTCCAAAACACAAGACCGTGTTGCAAACTCAGTGACCCTCTCTTTCCTGCATTTCTTATACTCCACAATACCAGGTATGGTGCCAATTTGTTAATCCAGGGTGGAATAAAGCAGACTTTGAAGAACAGGACACTTCTTGAGCACTCAGGCCCCTCCAAAAGAGTCTACATTCTTCATGTTGCCCCAGTGCAGATCAGCTAGCCTAGTCTCAAAAGTTGTAATCACTCAATTGCAGTTGAACAGGCAACAGTTCACCCAAAGGTTTTTCTTTCTGTGCCATATCCGTTTGCTCACACCAGTTCATTTCTATGCAAAGCAACCCTGCACAACTTCTCGGGACATAAGAGCAAGCTTCTCACACAAACTGCTAGCCCAGTCCAAGCAAAGCTCTTTTTAACCCTCATAAGCCAAACCTCACAGTTCATAGTTCTTACTGCATTCAGGTCTTGCAGCTCTGACCAGAATAGTAAGTCAAGCTGTACTTACAGCCCTGCAAGGCATCTCTTAGGCCACATTCCACATTCCTATTGAAAATCAGCTTTAAAAGGCCAAAGTTACACAGTCCAATGTCTAGGAGCAATCCCACTCCTCGGTACCACTTTACTGTTGCTGTCAGGTTCACATTGCTGCTAGAAATCACCCAATAAAGGGCAGCTAGTGGGAAAAAGAGGTTTATTTTGGCTTACAGTTTGGAGGGGAAGCTCCACGATTGCAGGGGAAAATGATGGCATGAGCAGAGTGTGGACATCACCCCCTGGCCATCATAAGGTGGGCTATAGCAAAAGGAAAATGTTCCAAACACTGCCATGGGGAAACTGGTATAACATTCATAAGCCTGCCCCCAGCAATACACTACCTCCAGGAAGCATCAATTTCCAATTGCCAACAGCTGGAGAACCTAGAAACCAGAACACCTAAGTTTATGGGGGACATCTGACTCAAACCACCACAGAGGGTCTTGTGTAGGTATTGCTAGGCACTGTGAAGTCTTGGATATCAAGGCCAATTTCTGTCCGGACACTTGTATGTAAGGAGCGGTACCCTTCCTTTGGCTTTTACATTCTTTCAGCCACCTCTTCCACAATGGACCTTGAGCCTAGGAGGGTGTGAGATGTTTCAGTACTGGACACTCCTCTGTCCCTTCTCAGCAATATGTTGCCTTTTGGGTCATCCCAATGCTTATTTTCCTCTGAAAAGAGAAACTTCTCTTACCAGAAGAGAGAGTAGCATTAATATATGGATATGAACATTAAGTGTAGTGCTTTCAGGGTAACATTTGGTGATAGTCATATATGCATTTATCCAGACAAGAACAGCTTTATACCCCTAAGGCTCATGACCTCCCCTGCCATAGGCTTTTGATTAGGTTTACAGTACCAGGCATATATTCCCTCCCATAGAGTAGGCCTCCAGTCCTACTAGAGAGCAGTTGGTTTCTCCAAGAGCAGGGATGCCACTATTTCACCTGTTCAGTCATTTGACCTGTCTGGCCAAACTTGAGGCTTCCAGTGTCCACTGTTTTCATCACTGAAAACTTCTGTCTCTAATAGGGCTGCATGCAGTACAGCTTTTTCCATCTTTCAGTTGGGTGGCCTACAGGGAGAAAGTTTTCAGCTCAGCATCAGCTTGATTTTTCAGTGACCTTGCCACCCAGGCATGTGAAGTCTTCAGCAATAGGGTCTTACCATCTATTACTCATGAGAAACCAAGGGCCATGGCAATAGATCATAATGTTTTAGAGGCAAAAGTATCCTCCATGGCCAACAACTCACTGGGAGGTACCAATCTCTGACACTGAAAATTTTCTAGTAACAATCTATGGCTTCAAGATGTGTCATTATTCAAGAAAGTAGATTTTCATATGTCTTATTCAGAATATCTTAAATTTTGCTTGACCCTCCCCTCACCCATCTTTTATGAAATCTCTTCCCCTGACCTTGCTTAGATCCTTTCCCCTCCCTGTATTATGTTCTTCTACTTAAATATATATAATACCATCCCCTTAATAGCTTCCTTCTACTCCCTCCCTTACAGCTTTTTTCTAGCTTATGGGCCACTGCTACTGATTTTTGGTTCCAGCTCACACACATGTCTATATATTTGTAGCTAGGATCCATGTACAAAAGAGAACATGTGACATTTGGCTTTCTGGACTTGGGTTGCCTCACTTAGTATAAGTCTTTCCAGATTTCAACTTTTTTAAACCAATAAACAACACTGGAAAATTTACTATGATAAAAGGTTTCTGGAGCTCATGAATCACTAGAAAGACATTTACTAATGCTCCTTCCCAAGGTCATCACAATGTTGCATCATTCTAAAGTGACATGGTCCTTGAGAGCTTGTTTGGAGGTTCTAGCAGGGGAGTGCAGCTACTCGTATACCCTTAACCGAAGACCAGTCCTCCTCTATTCAGGGACGGTGGTCCTCTTTGACCGAGAGCGCATCTTTGGGAGGGAAGCACATGGAGTGGTGAGGGAGGAAGGGGACACCCGCCTAGCCAGCCATATCAGCCAAATTAACCCTGGCGATCAATGGGGTGACAGATGTCACAGCCAGATCGCCCTCACATCCATGGTCTTATGCACTGAGCTGAGAGGAATAAATGTAAAATAGCTATTTTATTTCTAAGAATAGAAATAATAAATATCAGTAGGGTAGATGCATGTCCTGAATCTAATGCTCAGTAAAACTATTGTGGAATGTTTGGAGCACTTACTAACTGTATGCTTTTTCTTTTTGGATATTATATTATTTAATGTTTGTATAAAAATGAGAACTGTCAAGTCCATAAATGTTTTAAATATGAAATTGCATATTAATATTTTAATGCTAGGTTAAAAGACCATAAAAGTGAATACATTTGTGATGTTGGAGTCTACATAGAAGAATACTTTGAAATATTTATATATCAAGTAGAAAATAATTTTGTGTTCAAGAGAGTTTCACTTAGGAAAACTTTATCTTACAACATGATATGGGAAGTTTTTACTAGGAAATAAATAGAGTTAGAGACAGTCTTATAAATCTAGACCAAGTTCCTATGAGAATAGTAAAAGGTATATAAGGAAGAAGGAAAGAGAACTGCCTAGGGAAAGAAGAAAGAAAATCAATTTATGGGATATGTCAATGACTCCTTCAGTGTCATTGGTGAAGGTCTTGTTTTGGTTGATGATTTACAAAAGCAGACAAAGAACTGAGTACCTAAGATTTTGAGGAAAGGATAGAAAAATGAGTAAACAGTCAGATACAAAGTTAATGACATTATAGTCAAGGAATGCAGAACAATTAGGGAACAAAAGAAGTTTGTATTCCTTGATGTAATTCTGATTGTTTACAAGAAAAAACAAATGATTTTTTTGATGTACAAAAGCATGAACTTAATTATATGAACATAGCCAAATTAATAAACATTTGAGTTTACATTCGTTCACATTCAACTTTTTATTGCAGAAATCTAAATACAGAATTACTATTAAAATAAATATATCTCAAATAGTTATAGTCCATCTTCAATTATGAGATTGAATTATTTCTGTAGGTTGTCAGTTTCCTCGTTAATTATTTTTACTGTACATAGGATGTGCACATTATGTAAGGTGGGGTAAGATATATGTAGTATTCTCACATATTTATTTGATAGAAATTAAAATGAATAATTAATTTAAGGTAAATATATTTTTTTTCATTTTTCATTTTTAGTTATTTATTCATTTGACAGAGAAAGAGGGAGAGAGAGAATGAATGGGCATGGCAGGACCTCCAGCCACTGCAAACAAACTCCAGACATGTGTGCCCCCTTGTGCATCTGGCCCTGGAGAATCAAACATAGGTCCTTTGTCTTTGCAGGCAAATGCCTTAACCACTAAGGCATCCCTCCAGCCTTAAGATAAATATTTTTGAATTATAGTATTAGTGCAAACCTGAACAAATATATCCCTCAAAGTACAAGGATTCACAGAGAATCTATTCCAGGAGAAAAATACAGTAGTATAATTTTAAACTGAAGCCATCCCATTTCACATATATTAGGAAATAATATTTTCATACATTCCTTTCTTTCTCAATATTTTCTGACTTTATAGCTGTATGATTCTAGTTTTGTCTCTTGAGTCATTTAAGAGAATTCAAGTGCTACACTGATAGTGAGGTAGAGAAGTAGAATATCATGATAGAAATTATAGATAGATTATATCCCTCTATACAATATAATAATAATAATTTGACTTGAAAATAGAATGCAGTGGTATTTGATATGGTGACCATCTATCAGTGGGCATTTTCAAATTGAACTTAGACCACACTGTGTTTTGTCCTCTGTTATCTCCATCACCTTGACCATTAACTTTCACTTTTTTCAGACTTCCATCAAAGTTTTAATTTTATCAGATGTTTGCATAATTTCAATGTGAATTTTTTTATATACATTTGTTATGAAGTTTTGTAATCTGTGAGATGGATGACAAAGGTTAAAATATGAATGACAAGAGCTAGTAGTGCTCCACACAATTAACCACATGGGCTCTCAACACACAGAATGCACTTTTGTAGAAATGAATATGTATACATATGCCAAGACCATGTTCAAGACAATTTCTCAAATATAACAAAGAACTCAGATTAAGTGCATTTACATCAGCTAATAGGTAAATAGCTCACTTGTGTATGTCCAAATTCTAAGGCCCTGGATGGACTGGTCAGGCCCTAGTTAGTGCACCTATGGCCATCATCCAGACTTCTCAAGTGCCCTGCTATATTTAATGTGAAGTAAAAAATATCCCAAGCCTAACACCAAACTACAGACTCTGATTCAGAAGTACGATTTTAACTCTCTTTAAATAAGACAATGAAAGAGGAGAAATCAAGCTCAAAATATAGTAACAATTATTTTGGTAATGTAGAACCAAAATTCAAAGAACAAGCTATGTGTCCAGATGTAAAAAGCATCAAGGCATAAACCATAATAGCAAGTGATGATGGAGAAAACACCAAACATTTCATTTTTCAAAACATCATTTTTTTTTCAAAATCAAATAATACATGAGTAGCTAAATGATTATTTAGGAATGAACGAAGGAAATTGTAGAAGGGGCTTCTAGACGGAAAAGAGAAGAGGATGTCAGAAAGCCATTTCTCCAATCCAATGTAGCTGTGAGGTCCAATAAGTCCGTACTTGGTCATTAGAAATACAGAACAATGAAGCTTTTACTATGATTAATGAAATTAGTCTTGGACTGAGTTTTAAGCATAGGAAATGCAGGGAGGAGACTGACATGTGTGTGACATGGATAGAAATGCAACTGTAAAAATAGTAAAAATGTTAGAGACTGACATTACTTTTAGATATTTTGTTATTAGCAAGATTCCTAAGGCCTGGCTGGTACATGAAACTTAAAGCAATACTGGAACAATGACAAGGGGGCTAGTACAGCATTTATCCCTGTGTAGGGAATACACTTTGGGTTCTGATTTGATGGCATTTTCTCTTTCACAGATAAAGTTAATTCTAATGGAGAACTGAAGCATGAAGTGAGATTGACAACTGTAAATTGTCACATTCTTCTTCCACATCCTCATTTGTCAAAATAGGGGACTTCACCTAGGGACAGGAACAAGGATAGAGCCCCATCACTGCCTGAAATGAACATTACATAAACTGTCACTCCCTAATCGTAGGTGTGGATGGACCTGAAAAATAACCATGTGAGAAAAAAAAAAGACTTGCAACAACCCATGTCACTTAGATAATCAGTCTAACACTCAAATGCTACCTGCATTAAAAAAAAAAAAAACTAACAGAATAATACCAGTAAAGTCTTGGAAAATGCTTTTCATACTATGACAGAAATGAGACTTGAACTATTGATATTTACAAAATTGCTTCATCTACAAAGTAACAGAATTTTCTCTGTGCTTTCATGAAGAAAGAAAATTCTCATGATTCTTCATCTTTAAAATATTATTAATTGTGTGTATATATGTACTTGTGTATGAATGTGTTTGTGTACATGTGTGTGAGTGTGTGTATAGACAAATGCATAGTACTGCATGCATGTGGATGTCAGAGAGCAAGCTCGATCTGTCGGTCCTCTCCTTTCAACTTTGTTGAGGCAGGGAATCTCTTCTTCATTCGCCACTAAGAAGGCCAATCTAGCTTGCATGCAGGTTTTGGAATTCTTCTGGCACTGCTTCTGTGTGTGTGTGTGTGGGTGTGTGTCTCTGTGTGTGTGTGTGTGTGTATGTATGTAATCTTTCTGTCTCTTCTTGCAAATAAAAAAAAATATTGAAAGAATTGTATGTTGAAATTTAACCATTAGTTAGATTGTGTTTAGAAGAAAGCTTCTACATCTTTGATGCCTATGTTATACAAATAGAACCTTAATTAATGTAATTGGTACATGTACAAAAGAAGTCCCATATAACTCATCTCTTCTGCAATATGTGAACACAGAGCCAAGAAGATTCATGTGTGTAACAGGTCTTTAGCAGGTACCAAATTTCTTGGCCATTTATCATGGATTATTAGCCATTGGAAACTGTGAGAAGCCAATCTGTGCTGGTTATCTGCCACCTAGCTTATGATACTTAATTATAGCAGCATCAACAAGCTAACACAGGCTTCAAGACATTGATTTGAGTGGTCATAATTTTTTCCAGAGCAGTATTATCTAAACTTTGTTTGAACAATGCTCTAGATTCTTCTTGCATGCTTAAAAGCAAATATTGGAAGAATGGAGCTATATTTACATGAAATATATGGGAAGGAACATTTTAATAATACCATCAAGTAATGGGTGGTCTTTGGAAATCCTTTTTATTTTTATCTTTGGACTGCTGTGGCTTTGCAGTTGCAGATGTGGAAATGCATCATGGCTAATATGACAGATTGTCATGAACAATTTTACATCATCTTTTTCCTTTCTCACTATATAATGTTGCCTATTTTTTAAAATTTAAAAGCCAGGGTATTGTAACTGCCCAACATTTTTTTAGGTTGCATTTTCTGTTTTCAGAAGTTGAAAATGCATTTCACAGTTGGACAGATATGTTGGAAGGAAATGTGTGGGTTTTTTTTAGTAAATGGAATCATGCAAAAATTTTGTAAGTGATAAAAACCACAAAAATATTCTATATTGTATGATTCCATTTATGTGAAACGTTTTTGAGGTAAATCCATAAAGACAAAAGGTAGATTAATGGTATCATGTGCTCATGGGGAGGAATATGTAATGACTGCTTTATAGGTACATGTATTTTTTGTTGTTGTTGTTGTTAGTTTTGTACTCATTGAATGCAGTCAAGTTGGTACCATTGTTAGCCTCCTTCCGGTCCTGTCCCCTTCACAGGGACCCTCCTTGCTTGGGTATATGGGTCATGCATTGTGGGGTTAGCCATCAGCTATGGGTAAGAGGAAATGTCTCTGTGTATCATGACACAACTTGTGGCTCTGACATTCTTTCTGCCCCCGCTTCCGCAAATTTCCTGAGCCATGTTGGGTTCATTTTAGGTCTGTTTCAGGGATGAGGTCTTGTAAACCTCTGTGTCTCTGGATATCTGGTTTGGTAGGAGTTGATTGTTCTTTGTGTCTATCTTCTTCACCCTTGTGCTGATATCAGGTTCACCAAGAAAACTGCATTCTTGCTTGTTTTCCAACTATTCTTAGTTTCAGCTGGGGCCCTTTTGAGGTCTGATGTGGTGGTTCTATCCTTAGGATCTGCATCGATCTGAAAAAGAAGCAGATTAGCCAATGTAGAGTAAAGTTAGCACCAGATAGATGTGACAACCATTATTTTTTAGAGATAATTTAATAAGTGTAGGTACTCTTTTAGCCCACAATTGGTGGGAGCTTTATAATGGAGAGTGGGCTCGTTTTTTGATATGGTTCTGACTTGTTTCCTAGATCCAGCTATGGGTTCCATTCCACTGAGGGGATCAGTTAGCCAAATCAAGAACCGTTGGTTTCCCACCATGGTTGTGTGCCACTATTGCACTTGTGTGGGCATCAAGACAGGTTATTTGCTGCTAAGTAGGTTAGACCACGAGTTTCTTGGAAAGACATTGGTCATTTCCCCCAGTCACCCATGAAGCACCTTCTGGCACTAGACGTGCTGACTGTGTAGGGACTGACTCTGTTCCAGGTACATGTATTTTTAAAGAAAGATAAAATATTTTGTACCCAGATAAAAAAGATCCAGTAGCACCACCACTGAACTGAACAAATTAAAATGACAATCTCATGTTTTATCTATTTTACTTTTATTTATTTATTTGAGATTGGGGGCAAGCCCGAGCCTCTGTCCACTGCAAACTAACTCCAGATGCATGGGCCACTATGTGCATCTGGCTTATGTGGATTATAGGTAATGAAATTTGGGTTCTTAGGCTTTCCAGTCAAATGTCTTAACCTCTAAGCCATCTCTCCAGATCCTTTTAATATATTTATTTATTTATCCATTTATTTATTTAAGAGAGGAATTATTTGATTACAGTTAAATAAAATGTTATTATTGGTACATATATCATAAGTCAAGAGTATTAAATACTTACAAAATCATTTGTATATTTTATTTGTTTATTTATTTATTTACTTATTTTGTTTTTTGAGGTAGGATGTCATTCTAGCCCAGGCTGACCTGGAATTCACTATGTAGTCTCAGGGTGGCCTTGAACAAATGGCGATCCTCCTAACTCTGCCACCCGAGTGCTGGGATTAAAGGCGTGAACCATCATGCCCGGCTCTCATTTGTATATTTTAAAAGTTAAAATTTGATGTGAAACAAGAATTTTAGGTGTGGGTTAGATGAAATATATATATATATATAACAAATGAAATGATTAGTTAACTTAATGTCTGAAAACAAAACATACCCAAAGTGAAACAAAGAGAAAATAAATTTGCCCAAGCAGAGAAAATAGTGAGCTGTAAGTACAATAGTAAATACATCAGTCCCTGAAGGATACTGGTAATAGTAGAATACATTTATTCAAGTTTATAGGGAATGAAAATTTTCAAAATATAAAAAGCTCTGTGACTTCCAAATACAACTATGATGCAGTATTTTATAAGAATTAAGTTGCTCAAATGAAGCAAGAAAAGATATGCAGAAAGAAAGGAATAAAATTAAATATATTGTTTTTGTAAAAGAAACAGTGCAATGCCATTTTTAAAGTTCTGTGTGGAAAGAAGCTATAGGAGCCCACAGATGCTATTATACACATTTTAATGAATATGAATAGTTTTTCACATATACAAAGTCGGTAACAGTTCATCACCAGCAGATCTACACTACTTGAAATGTTAAAGCCCTTCTCTGAGACAAAAGTAAAATGATAACAGATAGAAAAATAAATATAATTCAATAGAACATTGAAAATGTTAATTGCTTGAGTAAATGAATAAATTTTAATTATATTTAAATATATTTAAAAGATACAATGTTATTTAAATAAAATACATCACAAGTTATTGTGGGAATCATAGTACATTATCAGTTTATTGAGGTTACTACAGGAGCATGGGTGAGCAGTTGCTTATAAGCATACAGCTGTATCACTGAAAAGCTCCACCTCAGCATGGAAATAACTCATGAAAACTACATCATTATAGTTCCCTGTACAATTTGCAGGTGGCTCCATTGAAGAATCTTTTCTCCCACAGCAACAGTTTACTGATTATATAACAGTGGTGAGGAGACTTGTGAGCTTCCAGAGTCTTGTTAATCCTCCCTCCACTATCCTAGAGGGAGTGTTTCAATCCAGAGGAAATACTTACACAACATACTCCAAGTCATTCTTTATTACATTCATATACAATTTTCATTTAAAGGTTTTGTACATGGCTCATATTAAGTATATCATAATGTTGTGCATATATACACTCATTTCTCTAAATAAAAAAAAAACATTGTATAAGTGATTTCAAAAACTTTGATATTTTTTCGTCTATTCTTTCAGTTTTTACCCCATTGTATTTTATAATGTGTGTACTGCAAATTATTAGATTTAATCTGACAACACATCAGCTAGCACTGCACTTCAAAAGCTCACTTAATAAATGTAGTTGGGAATAGGTCAGATTAACCAAATTAATTGGTGAAATAAAATAATAAAATTGAGTATTTCCTTTAATTAGTAGAAACTATATTTATTCTCATTAACCAATTATTTGATACAATTCCACTATCTGTCCAATTAGGGACACAGCCTTTAAATTATGGAAATTAAACCTTGGAGTTACCCAAGGGTAGGCTTGTAGGTTCTAGGAGCAGAGCCTGAGAGATAGGAGATGAACATATCCCTGTTCTGTTAGTATGAGATAACTTCCAATTATAGCATTGCCTGAGTGAAGAGAAATAACCCTTGGCATTATTCCAGGGTGAATCTGCTGTGGCTGCTGCTCTAATATGCTCTGTAGTTATAGATTCTTCATATAAGCACTCATTGGTATTTTTTTATTGTACAGGGATAAAAAAAATAGTAGTACGGGGCTGGAGAGATAGCTTAGCGGTTAAGCACTTGCCTGTGAAGCCTAAGGACCCTGGTTGAAGGCTCGATTCTCCAGGATCCACATTAGCCATATGCATAAGGGGGTGCACACGTCTGGAGTTCGTTTGCAGTGGCTGGAAGCCCTGGCGGGCCCATTCTCTCTCTCTCTCTCCCTCCCTCTCTCTCTCTCTCTCCCCCTCTTTGTCTGTCACTCTCAAATAAATAAATAATAAACAAAAATGTTTTTAAACTTTAAAAAAATAGTAGTACATGAACAAGTAGAACAGTGTATAAGCAAAAGTTAATGAGCTTTTGATTTTGGATAATCCTTAAACATTTGTTTAAAGAAGGAATTTATGGGTATGACCTATTGAACTTTACTAATCCAGAACACATACACACCATTCATTAATACAATAATCATACTAACCTCACATGTTGTCTTCAACAGGTCTGGGTCAACAATCCAAACAGGCCTCTAAGGAAATTGGGAAAAAATGCGGAAGAGGGGGGGGAAAGAATGTCAGAGTCACATGTTGGATCATGATTTGCAGAGACATTTAGCATACCAATAACTGGGGACTAACTCCACAATGCACGACCCATTTACATCAACAAGGAGGGTCTAATGGGAGGGGGTAGATCATAGATGAGCCTAAACAATGGTACCAAACTGCCTGTATTTGATGAAAAGAAAACTAATAAATCAAATAAAAAAATAATAGCTTAATATCAGCAGCATTGTTTCTTAATTAGGTATATACACAGTGTGTATACAGCCACATTGGTTCCATTGTTAGCCTCCTCCCTGTCCACCCCTCCAAACAGAGCCTCTTTGTTGGAGAATGTGGCTCATGCATTGTAGGGTAGCCATCAGTAAAGGGGAAGAGGCAATGTCTCTCTCTGTGCATAATTTTACAAGTTGTGGCTCTAACAATCATTCTGCCCCCTCTTCTACAAATTTCCCTGAGTCATGTTGTGTTCATTTTAGGTCTACTTCAGTCTTCGGAGCCTCTGTGTCAGTGGATTTTTTCCCATTCTGTAGGTTGCCTCTTTGCTTTTTGCACTGTGTCCTTTGCAGTGCAAAATCTTTGTAATTTCATGAACTCCCAGTGATTAATCTGTGGTTTTATTGCCTGAGCAATTGGGGTTGTATTCAGAAAGTCTTTGCCAAGACCAATATGTAGAAGGGTTTCCCCTACTTTTTCCTCTAGCAGTTTCAGAGTTTCAGGTCTGATGTTAAGGTCTTTAATCCGTTTGGACTTAATTCTTGTGCCTGGTGAGAGAGAAGGATCTTCAAAACAGCATTTGCTGAAGAGGCTATCTCTTCTCCGATGAGTATTTTTGGCATTTTTATTGAATATCAGCTGGCTATAGCTACTTGGGCTTACATCTGGGTCCTCTGTTCTGTTCCACTGATCTACATGTCTGTTTTTGTGCCAGTACCATGCTGTTTTTGTTACTATGGCTCTGTAGTATAGGTTAAAATCAGGTATGGTGATACCACCAGCCTTATTTTTGTTGCCCAGTATTATTTTAGATATTCGAGGATTTTGTGAGTCCAAATGAAATTTTGGATTGTTTTTTCTATTTCCATGAAGAAAGCCTTTGGAATTTTGGTAGGGATTGTATTAAATGTGTAGATTGCTTTAGGTAAGATTGCCATTTTCACAATATTGATTCGTCCAATCCAGGAACAAGTGATGTTTCTCCACTTTCTAGTGTCTTCTGCAATTTCTCGCTTGAGTGTTTTAAAGTTCTCATTGTATAGATTCTTTACTTCCTTGGTTAGGTTTATTCCAAGGTACTTTATTATTTT
This sequence comes from Jaculus jaculus, assembly GCF_020740685.1. NCBI lineage: Eukaryota > Metazoa > Chordata > Mammalia > Rodentia > Dipodidae > Jaculus > Jaculus jaculus. The sequence continues at coordinate 16,874,129 of NC_059125.1, read as the reverse complement.
GAGGCAATTTTGAATGGGATTGATTCTCTGATTTCATCCTCTGTGTGTGTGTTGTTAGCATATATGAAGGCTACTGATTTTTGTGTGTTTATTTTGTATCCTGCTACATTGCTGTAGGTTTTGATCAGCTATAACAGTTTGCTAATAGAGTCTTTAGGGTCCTTTATGTATAGTATCATGTCATCTGCAAATAATGACAACTTGGTCTCTTCCTTTCCAATTTGTATCCCTTTTATGTGTGTCTCTTGCCTTATTGCTATGGCTAAGACTTCCACAACTATATTAAATAAAAGTAGGGACAGTGGACACTCTTATCTTGTTCCTGATTTTAGTGGAAATGCTTCCAGTTTTTCCCCATTTAGTAATATGTTGGCTGTAGGCTTATCATAAATAGTCATTATTATATTGAGATACGTTCCTTCTATTCCCAGTCTCTGTAGGACTTTTATCATGAAGGGATGTTGGATTTTGTCAAATGCTTTCTCTGCATCCAATGAGATGATCATGTGATTTTTGTCCTTCAACCCATCTATGTAATGTATTACATTTATAGATTTACGTATGTTGAACCATCCCTGCGTCTCTGGGATAAAGTCTACTTGGTCAGGGTGAATGATCTTTTTGATATACTCTTGTATTCTGTTTGCCAATATTTTGTTGATAATTTTTGCATCTATGTTCATGAGGGAGATTGGTCTGTAATTTTCTTTTGTTGTTCTATCTTTGCCTGGTTTTGATATCAAGGTGATGCTGGCCTCATAGAAGGAGTTTGGTAGAATTCCTGCTTCTTCGATTTCCTGGAAAGGCTTAAGAAGCAATGGTGTTAGCTCTTCTTTAAAGGTCTGGTAAAATTCCACAGTGAATCCATCCTGGCCTGGGCTTTTTTTAGTTGGGATATTGTTGATAACTGTTCGGATCTCCATGTTTGTTATAGGTCTATTTAAGTGATTAATCTCATTTTGATTTAATTTAGATAGGTCATATAAATCAAGGAAATCATCCATTTCTTTCAGATTTTCATACTTTGTGGAGTATATGATTTTATGGTATGTCCCTATGATTTTTTGAATTTCTCTGGAATCTGTTGTGATGTTACCTTGTTCATCTCTGACTTTATTAATTTGTGTCTCTTCTCTCTTTCTTTTGGTCAGATTTGCTAAGGGTTTATCAATCTTGTTTATCCTTTCAAAGAACCAACTCTTTGTTTCATTAATTCTTTGGATTGTTCTTTTTGTTTCTATTTCATTAATTTCTGTCCTAATCTTTATTATTTCTTCCCGTCTCTTGATTTTTGGTTTGCCTTGTTCTTCTTTTTCCAAGGCTTTAAGGTGAAGTATTAGGTCATTTACTTGTGACCTTTCTAATTTCTTAATATAGGCACTTAAGGCTACAAATTTACCTCTTAGAACTGCCTTCATTGTGTCCCAGATATTTTTGGTATGTTGTGTTCTCATTATCGTTTGACTGTATATTTTTTTGATTTCCTTCTTGATTTCTTCATTGACCCATTCATCATTTAGTAGTGTATTGTTTAGTTTCCATGATTTTGTGTATGCTCTATAGCCTTTCTTGCTACTGATTTGTAGTTTAATTCCATTGTGGCCAGATAGAATGCAAGGAATAATTTTTTTAATAATTTTTTAAGATTTGCTTTGTGTCCTAATATATGGTCTATTTTAGAGAATGTTCCATGTGCTGCTGAAAAGAGTGTATAGTCTGCAGCGTTTGGATGAAATGTCCTGTATATATCTGTTGGGTCCATTCCTTCTATGACCTCATTTAGTCCAGATGCCTCTCTGTTTATTTTTTCCTGGGATGACCAGTCAATTGATAAGAGTGGGGTGTTAAAGTCACCTACCACCACTGTGTTTGGTGTTATCTGTGACTTTAGTTCTAATAGCGTTTGTTTGACGAATTTGGGAGCCCCCATGTTAGGTGCATATATGTTTAGGATTGTAATGTCCTCCTGTTGGAGTGTGCCCTTAATCAATATAAAGTGACCTTTCTTACCTTTCTTGAACACTGTTGGACTGAAGTCTCCCTTGTCTGATATTAGGATAGCAACCGCTGCTTGTTTTCTAGGCCCATTTGGTTGAAATACCGTCTTCCAACCTTTCACCCTAAAATAATGTCTATCCTTTGTAGAAAGTGAGTTTCTTGGAGACAACAAATTATAGGATCCTGCTTTTTAACCCAGTCTGCAAACCTATGTCTTTTGGTTGGCACAATGAGGCCGTTGATATTAACAGATATTATTGAAAGGTGTGTATTTATGTTTGCCTTTTTTTTTTTGTGGTTCTGGCTCTACCTGTGCTCTCTTGTGTTAACTAGTATTTGAGTATTGCTTGTTTTATCTAGGTTCCTTATATGTGTGCTTTTCCTTTTCTTCAGCATGGAGGATTCTATCAAGTATTTTCTGTAGAGCTGGTTTTGTCTTCAAATACTCATTTAACCTGCTTTTGTCGTGGAATGTCCTTATTTCTCTGTCTATTTGAATGGATAACTTTGCAGGATAAAGTAACCTTAGTTGACAGTTGTTATCTTTCAGAACTTGGAATATATCACTCAAAGCCCTTCTGGCTTTTAAAGTTTGTGTTGAATAATCTGCTGTAGTCCTGATGGGCTTGCCTTTGTAGGTAACTTGATTTTTCTCTCTAACTGCTTTCAATATTTTTTCTTTGGTGTGTGTGTTTGGGAGTTTGATTATAATATGGCGAGGTGAGGTTCTTTCCAGGTTTTGTCTGGCTGGGGTTCTAAAGGCTTCCGGTATCTGCATTGGCACCTCTTTCCCAATTTGGGGGGCAATTTTCTTCTATGATTTTGTTGAAGACGCCTACTATGCCTTTGGAGTGGAATTCTTCTCCTTCTACTATGCCCTGAATTCTTATATTGGATCTTTTCATAGTGTCCTGAATATCTTGAAATTCCCACTCATACTTTTCTATAAGTTTGTCTTTCTCTTTGTTGGACTGTATTAGATCTGCCACCTGGTCTTCTAGCTTAGATATTCTGTCCTCTCCCTCATCTATCCTACTGGTGAGATTTTCTACAGAGTTTTTATTTTATTAACTGTGTTCTTCATTGCTAGTAATTCTGACTGGTTTTTCTTTATTATTTCTATTTCCTTATTTATGTCTTGTATTGCCTTCTTTATGTCATTAAATTGGTGTCCTGTGTCTTTTTGATTCCTTTAATTTCCTCTTTGATTTCTTCTTTGGTTCTTTTGATTTGTTCTTATACCTCTTTGAACATATTTATAATCATTCTTTTGAACTCTTTCTCAGGCATTTCCTCTAACTCGTTCTCACTGGAGGACATTTCATATGCATTAATACTTTTAGGTGGATTTATATCGTCTTGCTTTTTAGTGTTTCTTGTGTTATAATGTATATATTTTTGCATCTTGGATTAAGTTAATGCTTGGATTTTCTAGCTAGCTGGGTATTCCTAGCTGTATCAATTGGTTTGATGTTATATATTTTCAGGGTAGGTGCTTAAGATGTTAGGTGTGGCTCTTAAGACTCTCAGAGTATCTACAAAGGTGTTCCTAGGGGTTGAGTTTCCCTGCTATGGGAGTATTCAAGCAAGCTGAGTGGAATAAAATATAGGTAGATTCTAAAATTTAACTGAACACTCTGTACATTCAATCAAAAACAGCCCCAATTATGTATGCAAGAGTAGTTATTATAAGGACCAGATCCTCTATCAACAAAGAGGTTAAGATTTCTGGTCTGTTGAGGGATCCAAGTAAGCTTGCGACCAAGTGAGACCCTTCTCTGGTGCAATCCCAGTTACCTTGGATGATTTTGGTTTCAGTCAAGTTGCTGCCTGGGTTGTCGGGCTGCTGTTCTGATTTCTGGAGCTGGGCACTGGCTTTTCCTGCGGGCCAAACCGAGCCTGGCAACTGTGGCCCTACAGATCAGCACCCCTGCTGCTGGAACTGCTGCTGATAAAGCTGCTGCTGCTGTGTCCACTGCCACTGCTGCCACTGAAGCTGCTGCTGCGGGATCTGCCACTGCTGCCACTCCTGGGTTTGCTGCTGCTGGGGCTGCTGTTACTGGTGCCAGAGCCACTAATGTTGCTGCCAAACTCTGCTCCTGCTTGGGTCCCACTGTTGGCTCAAGTTGGTGTGGCCGGGTCCTGGAACCGCTGCTCTGTTCGCTGGAGCTGGGATCAGGCAGCTGCTTTGCTTCTCTCGCTGCTCCACGTGTGCTTCTACCTCGCGGTCTGCTCCTCCGTCGCTCACTGTCGCTCTCCCTTCACGTTTCCTGAGTTGTGGAGAGCGCCGGTGTGAGGAGAAGCTCCCGCACCTGGCTTTTCCTGCAGCTGGAGCCGAGCCTGGCAGCTTTCCCATGCGCCGCCGCCGCGGCAGTTGGCCGAGCTGCCAGAGCCGCTTTTGCTGCCCTGTGCGGGCTCTGGATGCTCTAGATCTCTTCTACTTCTCCGCTGCTGCTTCAATTTCCTATACACCTCACTTTTTAGTAAAAGTGTGTATTTTGCTGAGTTTTTTTGGTCTTTTTTCCCCCCTAGGCTGCTTTGGCGTGGTACCTACGCCACCATCTTAACCAGAAGTCTGATTCAAAGTTCTTGAGTCATGGGTTTGTAGATATGATGTGCATTTGATTCTGACTTTTTTATTTCTTATAATAATAGCAAACAAAATGGATTTGAAGCACTCATGTAATTATACTCCCAAACCATCTCAGCCATTTGAAGCCATTTGCTTTTCCTTTCCTTTTATTTTGAGGATAAGAACAAAATGATATTACAGAATATGAAAAGGCAAATGAAGATAATTTTTATAAAGGATAAATATGAATTACTCTGTCTCATTTTTAATGTTCTTTTTCAAATTTTATCTATTCATTTCATTTAATTGAGCAAGAGAAAGAGGAAAATAAGGAAGGAAATGAGGAAGGATTTCCTAAAAATACCCCAGTAGTCCAGGAAATTAAAAATCTCTCAACCAATGGGCCTCTAGCTACTTTAAACAAACTAGACACATGTGCCACATTGGGCATCTGGCTTATGTGGGTACTGGGGCATCAAACATGAGTCCTTAGGCTTCTAAGGCAATTACCTTAACCCCAAGTCATCTCTCCACCTCCATAATATTTTACTTTTAATTGTTATTTTAATTTTAGAAATTTATTGGTCATTGTATGATCACTTGATATATCTATATAATGTATAATGATCAAGTCAAGGGAGTTGACAACTTTATTTCTTTAGACACTTAGAAATTTTTATTACCATGTAATATCAATGAATATTTCAGCTTAAATGAATATTTTATAAGTGTCCATTACTTCCCTTCCATCACAACCAAATCTTCTTAAATTACAATACATATTTTTATAATTTGTATATTTTTGAAAATGCCATACATGTATATAATGTTTTGAATACCTTATTTAGTTTCCCTCTCCATCATTCTAAATGCTTTTCTCATTATTTATCCCTTTCCTAAATTCATGTCTTTTTATCTACAGAGTTTAGTTAGGATTGCTTGAATGTGCATGACTGGGATGTTATTACCAGAGCATGGTCAATTACCAGTGTCCATATTACTTTAGAAAACTTCACCCCTTTCCCAGTAGCCATGAATTGCCAATACCTCCTCAAGATGGGATAGGCTCTCATTAGTCCCACCTTTATCCTTGATGGAATTTTTACATGCTAAATTCTCTTCAGCCCTTCTATAGGTAAGCATAGTTGCTGTGAATTCATGAGTGCAATGGCCATGTCATGCCATGCTCAGGAGACAATGTTCCACAGCACTTCTTTCCTCTCTTTCCTCCAGCTGTTATATTCATGCTTCCCCCTCTATTATTAAGTTCTCTGTGGCCTAGTAGGATTGATGCAAACATCATATTTAATCTTGAGTTCTAAACAGTCACTTGTTTTTAGCACTTTAACCATATCTCAAAAAACAAAAAAAAAAAACTTCATGGGAATGAGCTTAAAACCCTTCTTGCAAATTTCTATGGATGATCACATTTATAAAATTAATGTAAGGGTTAGAGATGGGGCTCTTGATCTAGGGCTTGCCAAGCACAGGAAAAGCCATAGGTGTAAACTCCAACACCACAGAAAATCTCAGTTAAAATAGAGATTACATTAAAAGTGTAAGAAAAGGCTGGAGAGATGGATCATCAAGTTAAGGTGCTTGCCTGCAAAGCCTAATAACATGGGCTCAGTTCACCAGTACACACATAAACCCAGATGCATAGTGGCACATGCATCTGGAGTTTGTTTGCAGTGGCTAGAGGCTCTGGAATGCCCATTTTCTGTCTCTTAATTTCTCTTCTCCCTGTATCTCTCTGCTTGCAAATAAGTATGCTTTCAACATACTCTCTACTTAGTTCTCTAACCCATTTTTGAGTGGGTTGATTGATATTTTTCTTTTTTATTAATTAGTTTTGTATTCAGCAAATACAGTCAGTTTGGTACCATTATTAGGCTCATCCGTGATCTACCCCCTCCGCATGGCCCATACTTATTGAGGTATATGGGTCATGCATTGTGGAGTTGTTTAATTTCCTAAATTCTTTGTAGATTCTAGATATTAGGCCTTAGCCGGTGATATAGCTGGTGAAAATTTTCTCCCATTCTGGGGATAATATATTGGTTCTGCTTATGATATATTTGTCTGTGAAAAAGCTTTCTAATTTCATGAGATCCCATTGGTTGAGAGATTTTTAATTTCCTGGACTACTGGGGTATTTTTAGGAAATCCTTCCTCATTCCTAAATAGTGAGGAGTTCTGCCTATTTTTTTTCCAGTAGTTGAAGAGTTTCAACACTTATATTGAAGACTTTAATCCATTTGTAGTTGATTTTTGTATATGGTGCGATAAGTGAGTACTGTTTCATTTTTTTTTCTACATGTGGTTATCCCATTTGTCCAGCACCATTTGTTGAAGATGTTGTGTTTACTCCTGTCTACATTATGACCATGCTTGTCAAAGATCAAGTAGCTGTAGTTACTTGACCTAAGGGCTGGGTCTTCTCAGAGGAAGAATTACAAATAACTATCACACACCTAACAAAATGTTCAGCATTCCTACCCATCAGAGAAATGAAAATTAAAACTATGACATTCTGCCTTACTCCAGTAAGGATGGTAATCATGAAAAAGTTAAATGACAACAAATGTTGGTGAGGATATGGAGATAGAGTAACCCCCATTCAATGTTGGTAGGAATGTAAACTTGTTCAACCACTATGGAAATCAATATGGAGATTCTTGAAAAAGATGAATATAGAACTACCAACAGACCCAGTTATTCCCTTACTAGGCATTTACTCTAAATGCTTCACACTGTAATACAAAGAAATTTGCTTGACCATGCCATGTTTATAGCTGCTCAATCCTTAGTAGCTAAGAACAGGAATCAACCCAGGTTCCCATCAATGGACAAATAGATAACAAAGATGTTGTACATATACACAATGCAATTCTACTCAGGATTAAGAAAAAAATGATATAATGAAATTTTTAGGAAAATGGATGGACTTAGAACAGATCATACTCAGTGAACACACAAAATCACAGAAAAACAAATGCCACATGTTTTCAATCATCTGTGGTTCCTAACCTGCGTCAGCTTGAGTTGCTAGCATAACTGCTAGGCAACTTGAGGTCCAGGCAATAAGGATGAAAGGGTTTGGGGGAAGGAGAATGGGCAGTTGAGGGAATAAAAACAAAACTAGATGCAAAATGAACTGGTGCCATAGAAAGCTTTCTCCTTGAATGCAGGCTAAAAGATATAACCTTCAACAGGAGTACAGGGGGGAATGCCTGAAAAGCAGGGTCCTGGAGAGGGTGGGATGAAGCCTAACCTTAAAAAAAATGTGGCTCTGTCCTGTAACTCCCAGTACCAGAAATTGGTGCTACCCACATTGAGCTTATGATCAGAGAGACCTATGAGGTCCCCAAAACAAGACAAGCTTCAGTCAAAGCATTTGATTATCCTCCTGAAGTAAAAGGTAAGACCTTATTATTGAAGACACCATATGCTGCTGATACATAAGAGAAAGAGACCTGGCTGGAATGAGGAAGAGAGCTAGTCCCCAGAGAGTTGGACCATCTAGTGCTCAAGAGCGCTACATGAGCTACTGGGGGAATGTGGACAACAATGATGTGAGCAAGCAGGGGTCTAAGCTACTCAGAAGTAACCAGCATTACAAGAAGTATACAACAGTGCAAATATGCCACATAACCTTAGTAAGTAACCAATAACTTTCTGATTGGCTAAAAGATCCACTCAGTGGAAAAGAACCCATATCTGGAACTGGGAACCAGGTCTGAGTCCTATGGAGACAAAGATTATGCTCTACAATATTAAATTCCTACTAGTCTTTGGATAAAAAAGAGGCTACATTCTTCAAAATATCCTCTAAATTAATAATGCTTATTCAGTTTAACTTATGCTGACTTCACTCTCTGTTGCTGAATAGGTTTTTCTTTTTCAGAAGGCAGTCAGGGTAGTGAGACCCAAGGTGATAAACTACCAATCACTTCGGAGACAAGGCCCAGGTGAATGAGCATTTTTTAATTAAAAATGCAATATACTATGAATTGTAATATATCATTTAGAGAGAAAATTGGAAAATCAATTTTCAATTGGGTTCTAGCATTGTTAACAATTTGACTTAACAAACATTTATACAATTTATAATGAAATAAAAACTATTTTCTACATACAATTATAGTTTCAGAAAATCTTTGTTCATATTTCAATTAGTTTAAAAAGCATTTTTAATATCCTCTGTCTACCTGGTTTTTATAATTCAAAGTAACTCATAGTTTATTTTATATAGTAGAAGCAAAAACAACAATGAAATCCCAAAACAAAATTCTTCACTTTCACTTCAAAATCATAGAATGGAGACTATAAAATTTATAATAAATTATGTGAATATTAGCATTAAGTGTATACCTAAATCAAATCTGTTTTATTTGCCTTAGGATAAAGGCATATTATTAGCCATTAGAAATTAGTTTGGGGCTGGAGAGATGGCTTAGCAGTTAAGCGCTCTATGAAGCCTAAGGACCCCTGTTCGAGGCTTGGTTCCCCAGGTCCCACGTTAGCCAGATGCACAAGGGGGCTCACGCGTCTGGAGTTCGTTTGCAGAGGCTGGAATCCCTGGTACGCCCATTCTCTCTCTCTCCATCTGTCTTTCTCTCTGTGTCTGTGGCTCTCAAATAAATAAATAAAAATTAAAAAAAAAGAAATTAGTTTGGAAACAAATTACAATTTTTGATATATTTAAAATAGCCTTAATAGGATTAAAAGATCCATGTTAAAAAATGAAATAAAGGGTCAGAGGGATGGTTTAGCTGTTACAGCATTTGCCTGCAAAACCAAAAGACCCAGGTTTGATTCCACAGGACCGATGTTAGCCCGATGCACAAGGGGATGCACACGTCTGCAGTTCGTTTGCAGTGGCTGGAGGCCCTGGAGTGACCATTCTGTCTCTCTCCCTCTTTCTCTCTGTCAAATATATAAATAAAAATAAACTACTTAAATTTTTTAAATGAAATAAATATATTCCATTTCCAAACTGATTACAGTAATAATTACTTCACTGAAAAGTTGAGAATTAATAATGCATTTTATATTATAATAAATATGGCTTACCTTAGGAATGGATAAAATTCATTCATAGTTCCTTGTACAAAAGATTCTAAGTATCAACACTTTTAAAATTATTATTAATTTATTTCAGAGAAGTAGGAAAACAGAGATAAATGGCACACTATGGCCTTTTGAAGATGCATGCACAACCTTATGCATGTGGCTTTTACATGGGTACTGCGGAAACAACCTGGGCAAACAAACTTTGCAAGTAAATACCTTAAACCATTAAAACAAGCCCTTCTATTTTGAGACTCGTCTAAGCTGGCCTGAAATCCACTCTGTATCCTAGGTTGTCTCCCAAATCAAAGTGATTCTCCAACCTCAGTCTTCCAAATATTTCAATTAAAGGCACAAGCCATCATGCTCAATTTACTATCAGCATATCGTCTCTTATAATCTGTTCTTGCAATTGATATTAACATTTAAAAAATCAGATTGAATTTCAGGTAAGAATCAGGATGATGTTTTGCCACCCCCATCCCCCAAAAATTCATTTGATATTATATACCTAAGAAACATTGTGGAAGAATTAGCTCAGACAAGTCTAGGTCAGAATTTTCTTACAAGGTGAATATCACAAATTCTTTCAAGGAAGGAATCTGAAATCTCCATAAAGTGCTTGAGCAGCTTTCTTTTGCTTCTGAGTAAGTATAAGAATGTATGGGACCTAACATTTCCAGTCCAACTGAAAAAGTAATGTAGATATTTGTTTTCTTATAACCTCTCTGGTGATAAATTGTGTTCCCCATATGAAATTTGGCAACTCAAGTAATATTTTTTTTTTTATTGTAACAATGCTATTGGCAACTTGAAGGCAGAGGCTAAATGTGGTGCTAAACAATGTGCCATGCTCAAGATGCCATTCTGAGGAGAGTTAATCAAACACCAATATCAAAGGGCTAAGTCTGAAAACTTCTCCTCTAACTGTCCTTTTTGGTAAACAATATGTTTACCAAAAAAGGGGGGGGGGTTGAAATGGTCGACTCTGAGACCTTTTTCCTTAAGGCAAGCTTGAAATAAATGTGACATGAGCTTATTCATAATTTACTTAAAATGGTTTCACCTTAAGTTGATTTTTCCATGCTACTTAAAGTAAACAGATCGAGGGGCAGTGAGAAGAAAAGGCAACAGATGTGGTACAGTTCTAAAACTTCTATATAACCCTATTATTTTTAGGTTAGGATTGCTATGATATAATTAAAATATATGTAAGCAGTGCTAGGGGTGTTTTCCCTGCACAGTGTGCTGGCAGTCACAACAGTGTGGAGTGAGTAGACTAGACTCCTGTTGTCTAATTCCTCCCAGCTCCTTTGTCTATGTTCCCTGCTCAGATAGTGAGCAGGTGTCACAATGATGTGGAGTGAGTAGGACAGGCCCTGCTTTCTATCTACTCCGAGATCCCTGGCCTGGGTTTCCTATGCCAGACTGTGTGAGGGAAGGCATGACTCAAGAGTGATTGGCCAGATCCCTGTTACCTGGCTCCTCCCAGTTCCCTGGTCCTGATAGGTTCCATTGTGCCTTTGTTGGGGAGCACAGGTCCCTGTGTGAGCTGTGCAATCAAGCCTTTTGCTCTGGTATCCTGACTGGACATTGGGTACCAACATCCCTGTTCACCTGAGTCAGAAGGTGCACAGCACATGGGCTGGAGAGATGGCTTAGCGGTTAAGCGCTTGCCTGTGTAGCCTAAGCACCCCTGTTCAAGGCTCGGTTCCCCAGGTCCCACGTTAGCCAAATGCACAAGGGGGCGCACGCGTCTGGAGTTTGTTTGCAGTGGCTGGAATCCCTGGCACGCCCGTTCTCTCTCTCTCGCTCTATCTGTCTTTCTCCCTGTGTCTGTCGCTCTCAAATAAATAAATAAATAAATGAACAAAAATATCAAAAAAAAGAAGGTGCACAGCACAAAAGAAAAAGCCTTGTTTCCTCCTCAATAAAATAACATGTCATCCTAAAATGGGAAAACAACAACCCAAAAAAGCTAATGAAATTCAGAAAACTGAAAGAACTTCACCAAGGATGCCTAGTCCTACTAAGGAAGCCTCCAATAAAACCATAGAGAAATCAACAGAAATTCATTCCCAAAATGAAAACACAACAACAAAGGAGACCCTGCTTTTTTTTAAAATTGCTTAACTTGAAGGAAACTGTCAAAGAACCAACAATCACATCAATGAAATTGAACAGAATTGTCTCCTAGAGCATCCAGCTTTTAACAGTAGACTTAACGTGATGGAAGAAAATGTTAGAATCCTCCAAAGAGATGGATAAATTGAAAGTAAGTCAAGAAATGAAGACCACAACAACTGGTTAATTCAGCTTAATGAAGACTTGATTAAATGCAAGAAGGAACTACATGAAGCATCAAGAAAATCAGAATTCAAATTGAATTCATACCTTAAGAAAGAGATGGACATTATAGAAAAACACAACAGGAAACAAAAATCAAATAGTGTTTATGAAAACCTCCCTAGAACCACTCACCAACAGAATTACTCATGTGGAAGACAAAACCTCTGACCTGGAAGGTAAGACAGAAGGAATTTATCAGGAGCCCCAAAACTTTTTTAAGTTCAAAAATACCCCACACAAACAGTCAAACAACTAATCTCATGAGACAAGCAGAAGAAGATGACAATAACCAAAATAAACCAGGCTCAAAACAGAACATAACACAAGTAAGCACACAACTTGCATAAAGCACCTCATTATGACAGGGATTAATTCAAACCTCACAGTAATAACCTAAAGTATTAATGGTCTTAACTCACCCATCAAAAGACACAGGCTATCAGGATGGATGAAAAACTGGACCATTCTATCTGCTGTCTTCAAGAAACCCACCTGACCACTAAACATAGATACCTCCTCAGGGTGAAAGGTTGGAAATGATATTCCAAACAATTGGAAATAAAAAAGTAGGTGTTGCTGTATTAATATCTGATAAAATATACTTCAAACCAAAAGTAATCAAAAAGGACAAAGAAGGCCAGTTCTTACTTATGAAGGGAATGATCCACCATGAGCACATCACAAAATCTACTTGACAATAAAACAGAAATAAACATCAATACCATCATACTTGGAGATTTCAATACTCCAGTATCATCCATAGATCATCCAAGCAGAAAATCAACAGAGAAATAATAGAGCTCAACAACATCACAAATCAACTAGACCTTATGGATATCTACAGGACTTTCCACTTCAACTCTGCAGAATACACATTCTTCTCAGAAGTCCGTGGAACCTTCTCCAAAATTGACCATATGTTAGGCCATAAAGCATGCCTTCATAAAGTCAAGAAAATTGAAGTAACTTCCTGCATCATGTCAGATCACAATGTTTTGAAGCTAGAAGTTAACAACAAGAGACACATCAAGATCTCCACCAACTCCTAGAAACTAAACAACACTCTTTTAAACAATGATTGAGTCATGGAAGAAATAAAAAGAGAAATTATAAAATTCCTAGAATTGAACAGTAATGAAAACACATCCTACCAAAACTTATGGGACTCAATAAAGGCAGTCATACAGGGAAAATTCATAGCCCTAAATGCCTTCTTTACAAAGACAGAGAGACCACAAATTAATAACCTGACTGTCCACCTAAGGGCAATGGAAAAATAGAAAGCAATAAACACAAAGAGCTCCAGACAGAAAGAAATAATGAGATAATAGCATAAATTAATGAATTGCAGACTAGCAAAGTAACTTTAAAAATCAATGAAATTAAGATCTAGTTCTTCAAAAAATAAACAAGATTGACAAACTCCTAGCCAAAGCAATCAAACACACAGAAAAAGAGAAGTCTCAAATTAACAAAGTCAGAAATAAAAAAGAAGAGATCACTACAGACATCAATGAACTTGGAAGAATCATCAGGGCATATTTCCAAAACCTCTATTCCACAAAATTAAATAATCTGGAAGAAGTGGATGAATTCCTAGACACATACCAACTACCAAAACTAAACTCAAAGGAGATTGATCTCCTAAACAAATTTATCACATCCATGGATATTGAAAAGGTAATCAAAATCCTCCCCAAAAAGAAAAGTCCAGGACCAGATGGCTTCTCAGCTGAATTCTACCAAACCTTCATAAAAGAATTGAAACCAATTTTTTCTCAAACTGTTCTGCATAATTGGAGACTAGGGAATGCTCCCAACTCCTTTTATAAAGCTAGCATCACACTAATACTAAAACCAGACAGAGATACAAGGAAATAAAATTATAGGCCTATATCTCTAATGAACTTACATGCAAAGATCCTGAACAAAATCCTTGCAAACTGATCTCAACAACACAACAAAAGCCTTATCCACCTTGATCAAGTAGGCTTCATCCCAGGGATGCAGGGATGGTTTGACATATGAAAATATATCATCAGTCAATGTAATATACCACATAAATAAACTGGACCATAAGAACCACATGGTAATCTCAATTGATGCAGAGAAGGACTTTGACAAAATACAATACCACTTCATGATCAAAACATTGAAAAGAATAGGCATGGAATGTTTATATATCAACAGAATAATAGCACACACATACATACATGCACACACATATATATACCTGATTATACATATATAATACCTGAAGCCCAAAAAATTCTTAATGGGGAAAAACTCAAGGAGTTCCCACTGAGATCGGGAATAAGACAGGTGTGTCCACTGTCACCACTGCTCTTCAACATAGTACTATAAGTACTAGCCCAATTAATAAGACAGGAGAAAGAAATAAAAGGGATTCAAATTGAAAGGAAGAAGAAGTCTAGTGAGCCCTATTTGCAGATGGCAAGATCCTATATATAAGTGACCTGAATGTCCCCATCTCAAAACTTCTAAAGGTGATAAACTCCTTCAGAAAAGTGGCAGGATACAAAATCAGTGCACAAATATCAGTAGCTTTTCTATATGCAAAGGCCAGATATACAGAAAAAGAAACCAGTGAGACTGTCCCATTTTCAATGGCAATAAAAAAAAATTAAATATCTTGGAATAACACTAACAAAGGATGTGAAGGAACTATATAATAAAAACAACAACAACAACAAAAAAACACCCAAGAAAGAAGTAGAGGACTACTTAAGAATATGGAAAGACCTCCCATGTTCCTGGATAGGTAGAATTAATATTGTGAAAATGGCAATTCTACCAAAAGCAATGTACAGATTTAACAAAATACCAATAAAAATTACCAGAATTATTCTTCAATAAGACTAAAAAGATGATCTCAAAATTCATATGGAATGGCAGAAGGCTTTGGATATACAAACATATCCTCAGAAAAATAAATAACTCTGTTGGTATCACCATACCTGAACTAAAGCTATATTACAAAGCCATCTTGAAAGAGGCATCATGTTACTAGAATAAAAACAGAAACATAGATCACTGGAACAGAATTGGAGACCCAGACTTTAGGGTAAGCAACTCCAGCTGCTTGATCTTTGACAATTGTTCCAATAATGTAGACTGAAGAAAAGATAGCATCTTCAACAAATGGTATTAGAGAAATTGGATGACCAAATGTAGAAAAATGAAATTTGACCCATTCATTTCACCATATACAAAAATCAAGTCCAAATGGATTAAAGACCTTAATATAAGACCTGAAACAGTTCAACTTCTGTAAGAAAAAATAGGAAGCATGATCCATGATATAGAACTGGGAAAAGACTTCCTGGACAAAACCCCAGTAGCCAAGGAAATTAACCAAGCACCCAACCAATGGGATCTCATGAAACTTAACAGATTTTTCACAGACAAACATACCATAAGCAGAGCCAATATATTAGCCACTGAATGGGAGAAAATCTTTTCCAGCTATACTACTGACAGAAGCCTAATATCTAGAATCTACAAAAAAAAAAACCCTCAAAAACTAAACAATAATAATCAGACAGCCCACTTCAAAAGTGAGGCAGAGAACTAAATAGGGAGTTTTAGAGAAATAATTACAAATGGCTAACACACAATTAAGAAAATGTTCAACATCCCAAACCATTAACGAAATGCAAACTGAAACAACTATGAGATTCCACCTTATCTCAGTAAGGATGTAAACATTAAAAAAGTAAATGAAACCAAATGTTGGCGAGGCTGTGGATAAATAGGGACCTTGTTTCATTGTTGGTGGGAATGTCAGCTGGTACAACAACTGTGGAAATCAATCTGGAGACTCCTGTAAAGGATGAATATAGAGTTACCATCACACTCTGTCATTCCCTTACTGGGCATTTACCCTAAAAGTTCTATATCTCAGTTCAGAAATATTTGCTCAACCATGTTTATAGCTGTTCAATTCATAATAGCAAAAAACTGGAATGAACCCAGGTATCCATCATTGGATGAATGGATAACCAAGATGTGGTATATGTACATGATGGAATTCTACTCAGCAATAAGAAAAAATGATGCATTGAAATTTGTAGAAAAATGGTCGAACTTGGAACAGATCATTTTAAGTGAAATCACCCAATCACAGAAAGAAAATCGTCACATGGTCTCACTCATCTGCTTTTCCTAACCTGGATCAGCCAAAGTTGCTGACATAAATGAATATCATCTTGAGACTTGGACAATAGGGAGAATAGGGCTTGGGTTAGGGGAAAAGGGGAGAGGACACAGAATCTCAACCCAAATTGAACTGGCAACATATAATCCTATGTCCTGGAAATCAGACTAAAAGGTGGAGCCCTCCAGCAGACCTTAGAGGGAACACCTGAATTAAAGGGCCCTGGAGACAGTGAGATGAAACCTACCCTCAAATTTCTCCTGTTTCTCTTTCTTCTCTGGCTTTTTCTTTTCTCATTTCCGTTGGTGCTGTCCTGTAATTCCCTGTACCAGGATGTGATCTACATCCACAATGAGCTGTTGATCAGAGAGACCTAATTTCCCAAAACAAACAACACAGACTTCTGTCAGAATACTTGTTTACCCATCAGAGATTAATGGTAAGACCCTACTGCTGATGACACCAAACTCTGTTGACACGGACCATAGAGAGACCTGGTTGGAATCTGGAGGAGAGCCAGTCCTCAGATAATCAGCTTACCTATTGCTGTAAGGTGCTACTTGAGCTACCAGGAGAAAGTGGCCAACATCGGTCCAAGTAACTCAAAGTCTAAGCAACTCAGAAGCAAACAACCTGACATGAAGCTCACACAAGTGCAATAGTGGCACACAGCCATGGTGGGTATCCAACTGTTCTTGGATTGGCTAACAGATCCACTCAGTGGAAAAGAAACCATATCTGGAATGGGGAAACAAGTCAGAATCATATTCAGATAATGATTATGCTTTCCATTGTCAAGCTCCCATAAGCCTTAGACTATAAAAGTGTCTAAACCCTTTTCATTCTCTCTAAATTAATAATGGATATCCTATTTAACTGGCACTGACTTCATTCTCAGTTGGAGAATCTGCTTCTCTTTCTTAGATGGGATCTGGACTTGAGGAGATAAACCACCCAGCACACTCCACCCTGGTCCCAGATGAAACCACAGAGGAACTGGGGAAATGAGCAAGAATGCCACACTCTTAAGTAAGCTGATATCAGCACAAGAATGATGGATAAATATACCAAGGACACTCAAAACTTACCAAACCAGACATCTAGATGCTCCTAAGTACCTATCACTCAAGTAATTAAAATGCTTTCAACATGGCTCAGGGAATTTTGTGGAAGAGGGGGTGGAAAGATTGTTGGAGCCACAAGTTGGGGTATTTTGCCCAGAGACATTGTCTCTCCCCCATAACTGACTGCTTCCTCCATAATTCATGACCCACAATCCACATGGGGTTGACCTGCACCCCCATTGCAGAAGGCCTCTTCAGAAAAGGATAGAAAGGATAGTACCCACAAGTGATGTTTACATACAAAATATGTCCATATCTAATACTAAAAATAAATAAATAAATAAATAAATAAATAAATAAATAAATAAATAAATAAATAGAAATGGATCTCTTAAAAAAGGGAGATTATGAACAACCACATGATCTTCTCAAATGATTCAGAGAAGGCTTTGACAAAATACAACACCACCTCATGATTAAAAGACTGGAAAAATATCCATGTGGGTTTTACATCTCAACACAAAAAGGGCTATATATAAACCTCCTAAAGCCCAAATAATACTCTATGTGGAAAGACTCAAGTAGTTCCCATTGAGATTGGGCATTAGAAATGGTGTCCACTCTTACCACTTCTCTTCAACATAGTACTACAGGTACTAGCCCAAGAAATGAGACAGGAGGAAGAAATAAAAGGGATTTATACTGAGAAGGAAGAAGTCAAGTTAGCCCCATTTGCAGATGACATGATCCTTTATATAGTGACCCAAAATTCTCCATCTCAAAACTTCTGAAGGTGATAAATTTCTTCAGCAAAGTGGCAGGATACAAAATCAATGCACAAATGTCAGTAGTTTCTCTATATGCAAAGGACAAGTATACAAAGAAAGAAACCAGTGAGGCTATCCCATTTTCAATAGCGACAAATATAAATAAATCCCTTGGATAACACTAACCAAGGATGTGAAAGACCTATATAATGAAAACATGAAAACACTCAAAGGAATAGAGGAGGGCTCGAGAAAAATGGAAAGACCTCCCCTGCTCCTAGATATATAGAATTAATTTTTTTTCTAAATTAATAATGCTTATCCTATTTAACTGGTTCTGTCTTCACTCTCCTTTGGAGATTCTGCTTCTCTTTTTCAGATGGATGTAGGATGTTAGGAGATAAATGACCCAGTGCACTTCACCCCAGCCCCAGCTGAAACCACAGAGAAATTGGGGAAATGAGAAAGAGTGCTGCTTTCTTGGTGAACCCAATATCAGCACAAGGGTGAAAGGGTGAAGGAGATAGAGATGAGGACACTCAACACCTACCAAAGCAGAGATCCTGATGCTCCTAAGAGCCCATTACTGAAGTACACTTAAAATGCCCCCAACATGGCTCAGGGCATTTTGCAGAAGAGAGGGTGGAAAAATTGTTAGACTCACATGTTGG
This sequence comes from Jaculus jaculus, assembly GCF_020740685.1. NCBI lineage: Eukaryota > Metazoa > Chordata > Mammalia > Rodentia > Dipodidae > Jaculus > Jaculus jaculus. The sequence goes on along the minus strand of NC_059125.1, from coordinate 16,855,458 downwards.
GACATTATCCAAAAAGATATTGCCTCTCTCCAGTACCTGACTGTTGCTCCCATAATGCATGACCCACAGTCCCCCAAGGGGTGGACCTGCATCCCCAATGAAGAAGGCATCTTCAGAAAAGGGGCACAGAGGAGGGAAAGGATGGTACTGACATGTGTCGTTTACATACTAAAAATGTCCATCTCTAATAAAAAAATAAATAAAATAACTAATTTAAACATGAAAAAAAATGAGAATTATACTGAACTAGTTTGAGAAAAAACAAAACCTTAAGAAGCAATGGTTTTAGTATCACCTAAGTGTGATTTCTATCATTGTGAATTTTTTTTTTTTTTTTTTTTTTTGGTTCTTCAAGGTAAAGACTCACTCTAGCCCAAGCTGACCTGAAATTCACTTTGGAGTCTCAGGGTGGCCTTGAACTCACATCAATCCTCCTACCTCTGCCTCCCAGTGCTGGTATTAAAGGCGTGTGCCACGACTCCCGGCTACTATCATTGTACTTTTGATTAAAGCATAATCAGTTATTCAGAATACTATTTAAACTAACCCATTTTCACATTTTTTTCAGTAGGTTTTTAAAAATAAATTCATCTTTTTACAAAGGTTTTAGTCTTATATATCCTCTCCCCTGATCACAATTTCCGTGAGGTCCCTCCTCACTGAGGTTATTGATATTGGCTGTAAGGTAATTAAGCCTCAGTCAGTCTCTCATGTCATCCCTAGTAACAAACACAGCCAAGTTTTCATTGATACAATTTTTAATAAGGAATCCAGCATCATATAGGGCTTCTAAACAATGAATGAAAGTGGGGAAGAGAGGATATAAGATTATAACCTGATGGGAATATGACCATTTGCAATATGTTCACATATAGTTCTCAATTTTGAAAAGGGGAGAAAATATAGCCTCCTTGTTTAAGGGTTATGAAAGTATTTGTGTTGCAAATTGTGAGATATTTGTTGGGAAATTTTTAAAATAAATAAGAGAACACAATCAGTATGAATAGGGAAATTGCTCATTCTTTTTTAAAATTTTTTGTTCATTTTTATTTATTTATTTGAAAGTGACAGAGAGAGAAAGAGACAGATATATATATAGAGAGAGAGAGAATGGGCACACCAGGGCTTCCAGCCATTGCAAACGAACTCCAGACGCATGCCCCCCCCCTCATGCATCTGGCTAAAGTGGGTCCTGGAGAATTGAGCCCCTAACCAGGGTCCTTAGGCTTCACAGGCAAGCACTTAACCGCTAAACCATCTCTCCAGCCCAAAATTTCCCATTCTTATGAGGAGAAAATTGTATTTGTAGAACTCTAAGTTCAGCTTACTTGGACATATAAGCACTTTCTGCTATCTGTGAATGCAAATATTTTAGTGTTCATTTTCCACGTGCATGATAAATTTATTTTCTACCTTCAGTAGTTTTTGATATTTTATTTATTTATGAGAGACAGAATATGGGTTAAGGTTAGCCACTGCAAACAAAGTACAGACACATGTGCCACCTTGCACATCTGGCGTTACATGTTTACTGAGGAATTGATCCTCCGTTCCTTGGTTTTGCCAGCCTCAACTGTTAAGCCATCTCTCCAGCCCACCAATAAGTATTTTTTTAAGCATTTGCTCACTGTACATGGCAGGACACACCCATAATCTCAGTATTTAATTTTTTGTTTGTTTTTATTTGCTTATTTATTTGAGAGCAACAGAGAGGGGGGAAGGAGAGAATGGGCGCGCCAGGGCCTCCAGCCACTGCAATCGAACTCCAGACTCATGCACCCCCTTGAACATCTGGCTAACATGGGTCTTGGAGAATTGAGCCTCAAAGTGGGGTTCTTAGGCTTCACAGGCAAGCGCTTATCTGCTAAGCCATCTCTCCAGCCCCCAATAGGTATGTTTAAAAGCATAAAATCCTATATCCTAGAAGACAGTCTAAAAGGTTGAACCCTCATCAGGACCTCAGAGGAAGCACCTGAATGAAAGGACCCTGGAGGGGGTAAGATAAAGCCTAACCTAAAAAGTTGCCTTTTTCTTTTATGCTTTTCATTTTGTTTTCTTTCTTTTTTCTATTTTATTTCTTTTTCTTCCTTCTTTTCCCTTGACGCTGGCCTGTAACTCGCAGTACCAGGATGCAGTTAACACCCTTAATGAGCTGTTAATCAGAGAGCCCTACAAGGTTTGTCAAAACAAGACGGACTTCAGTCAGAGCACTTGATCACCCACCAGAGAACAATGGTAAGACCCTACTGCTAAAGACACCATATACTGTTGATATGGAACATGGAGAGACTAGCTGTAATTTCAAAGAGAGCCAGTTCCCAAACAGTTAGCTAGTCTAATGCTAGAAGGTGCTACATCAGTTACTGGTGGAAAGTGGCCAACATCTGCTTGAGTAAATAGAGGTCTAAGCTAATCAGAAGCCAACAACCTGACATGATGCTCACACAAGTGCAATAGTGGCACACAGCCATGGTGTAGGTAACCAACTGCTCTTAGATTGGCTAACAGATCTGCTCAGTGGAAATGAACCCATGCCTGAAAATGGGAAACAACTTAGAATCATATCCAGATAATGAGTTTGCTTTCAAATATCAAGCGTGCACTAATCTTGAGCTACAGGAGGGCCTACACCCATTGAGTTCTCTCTAAACTAGTAATGTAACCATTTAACCTGTACTGACTTCACTATATGTTGGAGAATCTGCTTCTCTTCTGCAGATAGAAATGGGACCTGAGGAGAGAAAAGACCCATCACACTTCACCAGGCCCAGAGCTGAAACCATAGAGGAACTGGGGAAATGAACAAGAGTGCTGCTTTCTTGATGAACCTGATATCAGCACAAGGGTGAAGAAAATATACACTGAGGACACTCACCACCTACAAAACCAGAGCTTCAGAGGCTCCTAAGAGCCCATCACTGAAGTAGACATAAAACAAACCCAACATGGCTTAGGGTAATTCACGGAAGAGGGGGCAGAAAGATCGTTAGATCCACAAGATGGGACATTATGCACAGAGATATTGCCTCTTCCCTATAACTAATGGCTACCCCCACAATGCATGACTCATAATCCCCATGGGAATGACCTGCATCCCCAAGGAAGAGGGTCCCTTTGGAGGGGGGGCAGGGATGATGGTAAGGATGGTACCAACTTGTGCTCTTTACACACTGAGTATGTCCATAACTAATAAAAATGCATTTGACAGCACTAATCATCAGGAAAAAAAACAAATATGAACTACAATGGAGACCACTTTTCAATAGAAAACGTGCATTTGGATAGTTTTCCATTTTCTGGACAGTAAAAACAGTTTTGTTCCAAAGTAACAACTAAAAAATGGTTCAAGGTACAGATAAATTCCATTAGATCAAAAAAACCTTGTAGGACTGTGGATTGAAATTTTAATCTGGCAACATAGTCTGTTAAAGTTTCGTGACTGATATATTTTACCAAGTTTTACTCAAAAAATTCAGTAGGGTAGCATATATCCCTAACTCAAAAATCTCAAGTGAAGCCATTAAGTTTTAGGAACTTTGGAATTGCACAACTCTATGTGTTGCCACACACTTCATAATTCATGTGAATGACATCAGGTATTTTAAAAACTATTTAATTAATTCATTTATTTGTTTTGTTTTTCAAGGTAGGATCTCACTCTAGCCCAGGTTAATCTGGAATTCACTCACTTGTGTCTCAGAGTGGCCTTGAACTCAAGGTGATCCTCCTACCTCTGCCTCCCAAGTTCTGGGATTAAAGGTATGTGCCACCACACCCAGATTTTATTTATTTTTATGTGCAAATGGAGAGATGAGAGAGAGAGAGAGAGAGAGAGAGAGATAATGAGCACTGGCACATCATGGCCTCCAGCCACTGAAAATGAATTCCAAGTTCATGTGCTACCTCATGGGGAAATAGAGCCTTGGTTTTTCAGGCAAGCACTTTAACTGCTGAGCTATCTCTCCAACCCAACATCTAGAAATTTATATGGCCTTAATTAATGATGCTGGCCTAGAAAATAAGGTGGGCTTGATATTTTTTATAGAGAGTAACTAAAATTATAAATGAGGCAGAAGAATATTCCTAATGAGGAAAGAATGTTGAAGTCTGATTTTCGTATGCATGCACATAAGTACAAACACAAGTGTGTCCACATGCATATGCACACATGTACACATGCACACAAGCTGCATACACACTCACAGAAGAAGCAAAAGAAACTATTCACTGAGTTATAAGATAGATTTATTCCTTTTTTATCCTTTTTTTTTTCTGAAATGGCATTTCAGCTTCTATTATCACCCAATACTAAAAGTAATCCCTCTTCCATGTCTTCTGCTTCAATTTTCACTATAGTACTTATTCTAACACATTTTATATGTTACCAATATGTATAAATTACTGGTTACGCAAACTTCCCAAGATAATAAGCATCTTATTTTTGCTTGATTTTTAATTGTCATATCATTTTGTCTTAATCCCCACTTTCTCATTTGTTGCTAAATAAATATACATTTCTGAAGTGAATTCATAAATTCACCCTAGAGCAATGTTTTTCTACATAGCACGGGCCTCAATGTGAAAACTTTAAAAAGTATTCATCACAATGAAGTAATAATTAGATATTACTAAATCATTTTATTTCCTTTAATTTATATTTATGCCTGTTTGAATCTAAGTTCTATTTGTAGTCATTGTTTTATTAATTACAAAAAATGTGCCATCAATTTCTTTTGGTAAATAAGATTTATGAACATATTTTATTAATTTTCTTTTCTGTTGAAATTTTGTTTTCTTATACAAAAATTGTACAAATCAAAGCTTTTTGGAATTTGTATATTTGTCTGGGCTTCTATGAAGCAATTTTCCCTCATCACTCCTTATTCTACCATCGAATTCACATGGCAAATGGAACAAAAGAGCAGATGGAGTTAAATCTTGCAGACATTTCATTAGAGTCTTCATTATCCACAGGTGCTCATTGGTAATCTTCCAGATAGTACACTTGGTCTCATGCACGGAAGAAAGTTGACCAAATCTATTAAGTTAAAGTATTCACATATTGTCATTTTCTCCAGTAGTTCTTATGTTATTCTTAGAATAGAATAGTGTTTTATACATTTTAGTTCTTTTTTTAATTATTTATTTATTTATTTGAAGCGACAGACACAGAGAGAAAGACAGATAGAGGGAGAGAGAGAGAATGGGCGTGCCAGGGCTTCCAGCCTCTGCAAACGAACTCCAGACACGTGCGCCCCCCCCCTTGTGCATCTGGATAACGTGGGACCTAGGGAACCGAGCCTCGAACCGGGGTCCTTAGGCTTCACAGGCAAGCACTTAACCGCTAAGCCATCTCTCCAGCCCACATTTTAGTTCTTAATGTAAAGACAGAAGGGAAAAAGTGGGAGGTATACAATTTTCTTTCATAAAACAACTCAAATATGCTTCTAGGTTTTAGAACTTTAGACACATTAGATTGTTAAGCCACAATATCATTGTAGTACCAGATGGTTGATTCTGGAATATCACTTTTGTTAATGTTTAAAATTACTATTACAACTGCTGTCCTACACCTACCTGACTATTTTGCAATTACTTCCCATATTTCTGTGTCTATATATTCATTTTGATATGTCAGTCCTTCAAATACTTATAAAGACTAATATTTAGGATTTTTCTTGATTTTTATAAAATAGAAAATGTTTGTCACAGAACAGTGCAGTAGACTTCATTTTATTCCATTCTTGACATTTCCATGAGTCTGTGAATATTGTTCATAGATCTGAAACTTTTTATATTTTCTTACAATTATGAACATCACTGCCATAATTATATATTATTACATAAGAAATACATATCAGTAAATGCTTTATCTGACTCCAAAAAATTTAAATATGCTTGTGGCATATGGATTGCTATCATATTTTTGCTTCTTTACACATTTCCATTTTATTACTTAGTACTCTATATTAACTTATATGACTTTTATATTTGTAATCTTGGTCCCAGGACTGTATATGATTTCCAAACATCTCACTACAGGTTCTTAATTAAGTTATATAATAGTGAATAAGTACACAATGAGTCCATATTGTGCTAAATAGTTTTTCTTCTAATTCTTAAATTAGATATTTTCACTTATCAGATTTTTGTGTTGAATGGTACACATATATTTATGTTATACTCTTCCACTTGATGTCTACATTCTTTTTTAACATGAGGTAATGCAGAGTTGTTACATATTCCCCCCACAATATACTTGATTATATTTTACATCTGTGGAAGTTCTGAACCATGTAATAAAATAATTTTTTAAGTAACAGTGTGAAATTCCAAGATGCTAATATTGTAGTTGGAAAAAGTAGCTACTGTGTAGGTATTTTCTTTGTTAAGAGTTATTACCATTTTTTTCTTCAAACTGTGGGCCAAAAAAGGAACAAATGCTTTGCTGGGAGATGCCATGTTTAACTTCATAAAAGAGAATTGAAAATTTTCACATAAGATGCAATATAAATCTAATTCATATGCATAAATGATATTTTGTAATTCTTAGTAGGAAGAAAGTACATAGCTATGCATTTATACATGACTAAGGGTATAGAGCAACATCATCTTTGAAGTCAACATGAGTGGTTGCAATGAAAATCTCATGTAGTTTCTCAATATCTTAGTCACAGATGCCATCACAAATTCATTCAACAGGCTAAGTATGTTTAAAATTTCATTGTAGAAATAAAGAAAAAAGGCTTAGGGTGGATGAATGGCTTAGGGATCATGGTGCTTGACTGCAAAGCCAAAGGACCCATAGTCCGTTCCTCAGGACCCACATAAGCCAGATGCACAAAGTGGCACAAATGTCTAGATTTCTTTTGTAGTGGATTGGATACCCTAGCATACCCATTCTATCAGTATCTGTCTCTGCCCCTGTCTCTCTCTCTCTTTCTCTCTCAAATAAATAAATATTGTTTTTAAAGTAACAAAAAGCTGGGTGTGGTGTTGCATGCCTTTAATCCCAGCACTCGGGAGACACCATAGGAGGAGGATCACCATGAGTTCGAGGCCACCCTGAGACTACATAGGAATTGCAGGTCAGCCTGGGCCAGAATGAGACAAGACAAAAATAAATAAATAAATAAATAAATAAATAAATAAATAAATAAATAAACAAACAAACAAACAAATAAGAATGAAGATTTAACTGTATTGTGTTTAAAGTATTTTTTATTTTTATTTTTATTTTTTTAATTTAATTTATTAGTTTTCTTTTCAGTAAATACAGGCAGTTTGGTACCATTATTTAGGCTCATCTGTGATCTACCCCCTCCCATTAGACTCTCCTTGTTAATGAAAATGGGTCTTGCATTGTGGAGTTAGCCCCCAGTTATTGGTATGATAAATGTCTCTGCAAATCATGACCCAACATGTGACTCTGACATTCTTTCCGCCCCCTCTTCCGCAAAATTTCCCTGAGCCATGTTGGGTTCATTTTTGGTCTGCTTCAGTGCTGAGGTGTTGGGGGCCTCTGAGGCTCTGGCTCTTTGATTTGGTAGGAGTTGATTTTTCTCTGTGTTGATCTCCTTCCCCTTTGTACTGGTATCCGGTTCACAGGAAAACATCACCCTTGCTTATTTCGCCAGTTGTCCTTAGTTTCAGTTGGGCCCCTTTTGAGGTATGTTGGGGCAGCTCTCTTCTTAGGATCTGCATCTATCTGGAAAAGAGAAGCAGATTCTCCAATGGAGAGTAAGTTAGCACCCAGAAAATTGAGATAACACTTACTTTTTTGATAGACAGTATGGTAGGTTTAGGCCCTCTTATACCCCGTGATTGATGGTAGCTTGATATTGTAGAGTGGGCTTGTGTTTGGGTGTGGTTCTGACTTGTTTCCCAGCTCCAGCTAAGGGTCTAGTACCACTGAGTGGATCAGTTAGCCAAATCAAGAGCAATTGATTCCTCACCATGGCTGTGTACCACTATTGTACTTGTGTGGGCATCACATCCGGTTATTTGTTGCTAATTAGGTTAAACAATGTGTTGCTTGGACAGATCTTGGTCAATTCCCCCAGTCGCCTATGTAGAGCCTTCTGGCACTGGACACGCTGACTATCTGGGGAATGACTCTCTCCTGGCTTCCAGCCATGAGTACTTGATGACCCACCAAAGGCCAGTGGTAAGACCCTATTGCTGAAGACTCCATACGCAGCTGACGCATAAAGAATTTTTTAAAAAATCCTTCATTTCTTCTTGTGAAATATAATCATGGTAAATTGGTATTTTATTGCACATTGTAACACATATATGGCAGTATTCCTCCAGTCTCTTCTAGAGAGGCAAGGACAATCAGAAGGAAAAACATTATCCCACTATTGTGGGTTTATCTTTGGGATTAAATCTAAAAGAAAAGATATCAGTAACAGTTGCTAATCTTATAAACCTGCTTTCTATATCTGTGTATATTAATACATCATTGTTGTTCTTTATTCCACTAGTTACATGGCTTAGCACTGTGTGACTTATTTATACCAGATGGTAATAGATTGGACTGTAGTTCAACTTTATGACATGGATTTTCTATTTTTTAATTTTTTTTTCCTGAGGTAGTGTCTTGCTCTAGCCCAGGCTGACCTGGAATTCAGTATGGCCTCAAACACATGGAGATCATCCTAGCTCTGCCTCTTGAGTTCTGGGATTAAATGTATGAGGTACCACACTCATCTGATATGTACTTTCTTGATTCTGTGAATACTAATTTCTAGATGGGATTTCTGCATTTTATCAAAAAAAAATCTGGTTGATTGGTTGATTCTTGTTCAAAGCTTGAACAGGCAGTCAACTTTTTTCCACTCTGCTAACATTTTTCTTATTGTAAGATCCCTGTAGCAGACAGCTTCAGGTCACTAAAATGAGCTTACCGACCAGGCACAGTTATGGAAGAAGGGATTTATTGAAGTTTACAGATCCAGGGGAAGTTCCATAATAGCAGAAGAAGCTGGACCTGCTTTCACAGGTCCAAGCAGACAGAGAGAGAAAGAGAGAGTCAAAAGCCAAAAGCCACACGACACAGCCCCCTCTTCAGGAACTCTAGACATAACTAGGCACACTTTGCATTTCATTAGATTGGAATTTCAAATCCACCACCATACCTTAGGGCTGGGCCCTAAGATCTGCCCAGTAACACCTTCTCCATTCAGGTGGCTGCTGATCGAAATTACAAACTGTAATAAAACACTGGCTATATTGGGAGCCATCTATTCAAACTATCACAATCACCCTACATTTTACACTAAGGAATTTCTCTCATTGGGAAATATGAAGACCTGGATGTATGATAACTTACAGATCATTTGCTTGCTTATTGTCTATTAGCTGAGTAGAATAATTGTACTTAAAGTATTTCAAGCCATTATTACTCAAAATTCCCACTACAATATAAATTGCTTTTAATTATAACATTGTTCATTTATGCCTTAATAGACCTTAACTTCTTTTATACTAGCTTTTAAGTAATTACCTTATTATTTCCCCAGGGGGATGAGGCACAATCACCTAAAGTTGCTCCAACAGTTTGAATCTTACTAATATTTTAAATGTCTTTTGCTAAAAATCATCATCTTATTTCAGTATTACCACATTTTCTTCAGTCATATTATAGTTATTATTGGAAATATGGATTTCTATTTATGTTTTGTTTCCTACTGGTAATTTTAATAAATGATTTCATTTATCAATCTGCAGAATTACTCTATCTATGGCTAAATGTACTTGATCCTCAATAAAACTTAATAAAATGATAATACTTCCTTTGTCATTTGTCAGGAGTAAATGCATTCTCCACACACATATGTCAAGGCTGCTTTTTGGCTTTTCTTATTAGTGCAGTAAAAACATTTAAAATTAGATGTTCCATCTTAATAAAAATCTAACTGTTTGACAGAGTATTGTCAACTTTAAGCAAAAAGTTGCAGAACAGATTTCTAGAATTTACCTACATTTTGTAACTGAAAGTTTATACTTGTTAACCAATAACTTGCTTTCTCCTTTCCCTACCACTGGAAGATGCCATACTACCTTATGTTTCTATGAATTTGTCAGTTTTAGATACTTCATATTTATCTTTTTGTGATTGGCTGACTTCATTAAACATGATAGCTTTGAGGTCAAATCGTGTTGTTGCATATGGCAAGTACATCTGTTCCAAAAATGAGTAACATGCCATAGTTTAATAGACCACATTTTTAAAGTCATTCATCTCTTGGTGGAGGTTACATTTGTTTCTATATCTAGGATATCGGGTAAGTGATTTGACTAGATTTTTTTTTTCAAATAATACATAAAAATAATCATCTAATACATATTAATATGCTTAGCCATTTATATAAATACATGCACATATATGCAAATATATACATACATATGTGTACACACACACAATTCCTTGATGGTTACATTGCATCCCCACATTCTGCTTCAAAGTATCACTGGACTTTAGTATTTCTAATATGATGTGTGCAAGTGTAATTTTTTTTGTCTTTGCCATACCTTATGCCTAGAATTTCTTGAAATTTTGGTTTGATATATTAACTGATTTTGGGAAATAATATTAACCATTATCTTTTGGGATATTACCTTGCATTTTCCTCTGTCCTTATGGCTCCCAGTGGATTGTTAGCCATTCTGTATGACACATATATTGCCTTCTTATTTTATCTGTATTTTTCACTGTTGTTGTTTTCCATTTGAGTTTTATATGTGCCCAAGACAATTTCAGGAGCTATGACTCTGATGATTTATAGTTTATATTTTTGTTATTAATTTGGGAGAGTATGGGTGCACCAGGGCCTCCTACCACTGCAAATAAACTCCAGATGCATGCTCCATCTGTGCATCTGACTTTATGTGGTCACTGGTAAAAAGAACCCAGGCCTTTAGGCTTTGAAAGCAAGTGCCTTTAACTACTTATCCATCTATCTATTCCCTGTTAGTTTATTAATATCATGTCATGTATTTTTTTAATTTTTGGTCTTGAATTTTCACATAATAAGAAAAAAATTCTATTGAATCTACTATATTGTTAGGTGAGTTCAACAGCAGTTATATCTGTTTAATTGTTTCTAATTTGTCACATTTTTCTTTGGGTAACTTTGACAGTTTATACCACTTCTTCTGGTAGACTGAAAAGAAGGTTATGATAGGCATCTTTTAATTTTGGTTCTTACTTGTTCCCCAAGGTCAGTCTTCATATAACACAAATGAAGTTCAAAGTCATTTACTAGAACCTTTTAATCCTTGTGTGTTCTGAACACTAATTATACCAACTCATTTTCAGCTTGCTGAAACTTTGACTACCCAGCTTTTAACAGCTTTCAGCTTATTTTCACTGGTTTTTGCTCTGAAACAATTTAGCAAATGCCTCAAATGAAGCATGACCTTTGACTCTTCTTTTTTCCTCAGAGATGTTCATCTACAAAGTCTTGGCTCTTTTGGCAACCACATATTTCCATTTTTGTGCTTGCTGCTCTGTAATTGCTAAATTCCACTGATTTTTCTTTCAAGCCATGCGACTTGACTATATCTATAAAATCTTGTCCTATACTAAGAATTAGCTACTGTACATAGGAAAATTCAACACAGGAATATGTACTCACTTCATGATTTTGAAGAATTTGTCTCGTCAAGCTCTATGAGGTTCAACTCATCCAATTAGAATGTTTCAATATTGATTTCAAAATATGGTTCTTAAAGAGGCTTTGTAAAAGTAATGTTAATATTTCACAACCTAAATCATCATAATCAGAAGCAAAAGTCTCTTCAAACTGCCATTCATTAGATTTGGCTGTCAATCCACCAGAAAAGAGCATGTTCCTTTTACTTTTTAAAAATTATTTAATTTTATTTTTGGTTGGGGTGACAAAATTCAGGTATCATTCATTGTACCATTTTCAAAAACAATGTTTTAGTTGATTCTGTCCTGCTTTTTCTCTTGAACTTCCTGTCTCCTTCTCCTTGTCTCTTATATTATTCCCCTTTCAGTTTACCTCTCACATGAGTCTGTTTACCCTTTTCTGTCTCCTCTTCCCAATCATCTCTTTATACTCACTCCTGGTTACCATTATGTCTTTATAGATTTTACCCTTACATTTGTGCCCTTTATATATGCATGCTTTCCTATAATATCAACTGGGATCCACATACGAGAAAGAACATGTGGTTTTGGTCTATCTAAGCTTGAGTCATTTCACTTAATATAATTATTTCCAGGACCATTACTTTCCATGAAAATTTTATAATAAAATTTTCCAATGTGCCCAACAAAATTCTATTTGAATATGTATCAAATTTTTATCTACTGATGAGCATCTAGCCTGATTCCAATTTTCAGCCTCTGTAAATAGAGCTGCAGTAAACATGGATGTGCAAAGATCTCTGCAGTAGAATGGGGAGTCCCTGTGGTACATGTCCACACATGGTTTAATGAAATGAACATAGTTCATGAAAAAGAAACACTAAATGTCAATTAAGTACTTAAAAATGTCCAATATCCCTAGTCATCAAAGAAATGCAAATTAAAATCACTCTGAAATACCATCTTACCCCATCAGAATGGCTATGATCAATAAAACTGACTAAGTATACTGGCGTGAGTCCAAAAATAGAGGAAATGTTGGTCAAGGATAGTGAAAGCGCAAACTAGTACAGCCATTATTCATTTACTTTTACAGCACCTAATGAAGAGCCAACATCAACAAAAAGACACACTCCCTAGTTTCTAGGGAAAGAGTTACATATAATTCCTAAATATGTCTAAGGAAGACTTTGTTTATGTTCATGAATTTTCTATCCTGGTAGGGCTTTTTGTTCTTGCTCATATTACACTTTATAAAGTAATGCTTGAGCCCAACTTATGTGGACAATTTTTCAAATTGTTTCAAGCAATGATAAGGCAAGACTTTTTAAAATTCTTCACTTCAGTCTTATTTGCATGCCATCATGCTCTTGATCACCTCAACTTGACTGAAAATGATTAGAGACCATTGGATTTGTTTCCTGAAGTGTTTCCAAAAGTATACTGCTAGTATCTCACCTTCTCTCTCATCTTTTTCATATAAAGTGACTAGCAAATTTTTACCTAAGTGACTATTGGGTTACACATTGGCCAAATAAAAACAATGAGACTCTTGACAATTGCTTAAGACAAGCTCTTAGCTAATATTCATTATAGGAGACCCAAAATGACATTGTGGTCCACAGAGCTTATGGAAGGCAGTTCACATCCTCCCTACTGAGAGCAAGGTGCTGCCAATCCCTCCAGTACTTGCTTCCATCTTTCTGAATGCATGACTGGAATTTGTATCTTCAAGTACTGGCAGATAAGAAATCAAACAAGACAATTAAAAAATGGGCTATGGAGCTAAATAGTTTTCAAAGGAAGAAATAAGGATGGCTTATAAACATCTAAAAAAAAGAGTTCTACATCCCTAGTCATTAGGGGAATGCAGATTAAAACTACATTGACATTCTATCTCACTCCTGTCAGATTGGCTACCATCATGAAAACAAATAACCATAAATGTTGGCGGGGATGTGGAGAAAGAGGAACCCTTCTACACCGTTGGTGGGAATGCAATCTCGTCCAGCCATTGTGGAAATCAGTGTGGAGGTTACTAAAACAGCTATGTTTATTGCCACTCAATTCACAATAGCTGGGAAATGGATCCAGCCTAGATGTCCCTCAACTGATGAGTGGATAATGAAGATATGGCATATTTATACAATGGAGTTCTACTCAGAGGTAAAGAAAAGTGAAGTTATGAAACTTGCAGGAAAATGGATGGATCTGGAAAGGATTTTACTAAGTAAGGTAACCCAGGCTCAGAACACCAAGTGCCACATGTTCTCCCTCATATGTGGATCCTAGCTACAGATGATTGGGCTTCTGTGTGAGAAGGAAAATACTTAGTAGCAGAGGCAAGTAAGTTAAAAAGGAGATATAAAGGGAAGAGAAAGGAAGAGAGGAGGATATGTAATAGGTTGGTATTGTATATATGTAAGTAGAATGATTGAGATGGGGAGGTAATATGATGGAGAATGGAATTTCAAAGGGGAAAGCGGGTGGGGGGAGGGAGGCTACTACCATGAGATATTTTTTATAATCATGGAAAATTTTAATAAAAATTGAGGGAAAAAAGGTGGAAGAAAGGAGGGAAACGATTTTACCAACATATGTGTTTACATACTACATGTCCATATCTAATAAAAATAAATTTTAAAAAAGTCAGGGTACATAAAACCAGGGTGAATCAAGGGAAATATTTGACTGGTACAAGAAGCTGAGCATGTGACTTTCATGTCTAGTTTTTACCTTTTGCCAGAATTACAACATTTACTACCTTTATGCTTATTGTAAGTGGACTTGATTTTTAAGTGAGGTCTGAGGGGGATTTTTCTATTTGTCAATATAGGGACCCTGACTAAATAAAGTACTGACTAATGACTGAAATGAAGAGACCAGGAATGGTGCAGGGATTTTAAGTGTTGGGCCCTGAAAGGCCCAGGTGTGAGGCCTAGTGGAACTTCCTGAGCCTCACTAAAGTTTGGCGACCTGTCTCTGGCCAGCTATGACTCAGCAAGACACCTAATGGCTTCTGGCCCGCTACCTCCACATGGCAATTGTAATTACCATTTCAATAGTTAACAGTTTACTATTGGCCCTTACCTCTTCCCCCATCCTAAAATCCCCACCTTCGTCCCCAACATGATATAGGCAACTGCTCAGAGTAATAAAATGAGTTGTTTCTGCATGGAAAAGACTCCCGACTCAGTGTGGTTTTTCTCCGGTGGCCAGGAGAGGTTTCTGAGTCGTCCGAAGCTCATCATCCCCTCAACCCCTAGGGAGGAACCAGCAGGCCTGGTCCTTCCCTCGGCACTACCTGTGTGGGAACGAGCCCCGCATTTAAGGAAGCAAATTAAAGGAAATCATACCTGGTAACTGATTTGCTTTCAGAGTTCTGGTTCCCAGGCTGTTATCTTGGACCCTTGCTTGTTAGGGCCTTCATAGAGAAGGGACTGGAGTGGGCAGGAGACAGTGATTACAACTGATAGGCAGTTCCAGGAATTGGCTTTGTGCATGTTGTGAGTACAACACAGGCAAGCAAAAGGTTTAGCAATTGGATGTGTGTAGAGTCCCTCGTACTTTGTGAGAAGTGATTTAAAAAAAAAAAGTCACAGTCTGGAAAGATGGTTCAGCAATTAAAGGCACTTGCTTGCAAAAAAAAAAATATATATATATATATATATATATAAACGCAGTCAATTGGAGGCATCAGAGAGTTCAACCCTAAAAGACACTTGTAACATGTCCCCCAATACTCAGGAAATGTTGAGGAACAAGGGGCAGAAAGACTGTAAGAGCCACAAGGTGGGAAGGAGTATTCAGAGGAATTTTCTTCTCCACAGAGACTGACTGGAGCATTCATGACCCCATGTGATCAGCAATGACCTCACTGAGGAGGTCCCTCAGAGGAGTATGAATAGGGAAGGGGGGACATATACTTGATGAGAATATGACCAATATGTAATATGTTCATACAGTAAAGATAACAATTTAATAAATAATTAATTCACAGTGAGTGTTTTAGGTGAGGAGAAATAATATGCCAGCATATCTGTTCCTTAAAGCCCTCTCCTATTACAAGTGTGTGCCTGGCCCTTCAACTTAGCCCTCTCACACCTTCTTTTTCCTGTATTTGAAGGATGGCACTACGCATGAGGCTACAGGGATGTGACAATTGCCAGAAAATCTGTCAGGAAAGAGACAGGAGGCATGATGAGGACCTGGGTAACTATAGGCTAAGAACATTTAACTGGTCTGTGCAGAGACTTCTCTTCAGCTGTGTTTATGTCTAGAGAACAGAGCGAACTCTGTAAGGCTGACTTTTGAAAGGGAGATTTCAAAGACTCAAGAATGTTGTAAGAGGGAGTGGCGTAAGGAGTAGTCTAAAGCTCGACAAAGTATCACATGCAGAAACTTCTGCGACTGAAGGAGCTGCACACACCATGCCAGACGAGGGACGTCAGAGGTGTGGCTCCTGTAGTCAGCCTCATTCTGGGGCCCTTTCCTCGAGGGCAGTGGTTACTTGCTCCTTGGGCTCTTGTCTGGCCACAGGGCACTGACAAGCTTGTTCAACTTAGCTGACTCAGCAGAAGTAAAAATCCAGTTCCCATTTCTGTCATTTAACATGATGAGCACCCAAGAGCCCGAGAGAAATGGATACCCTAGAAGAGAGCCTCCCTCAAGTGGAACCCTTCATTTCCATCTCTTCTCCCACGAAGATACCTCAACTTTCTCATTTCCCTTGCTCTCAATCTATTCTACCACTAGAGAGACCACCAGGTCCCTTGTTTTTGGTTATGCTGCTCATCAGAAATGGGTTCTTTCTAAGTCTTGTGCTTTTCCTGATTTTGCCCATCTCAGAAAATATGTACATCTCCAAAGCTGCACTGCTATTATGTTTGTGTTCAGATTGAATATGGCTTATGGACATGACTTTGGAGGCTTAGTTGACAAGAGATATATTTTCATAATCAATTTTATGTGTCATGGGTAACCTATGCTATTTAATCATTCAATCAAACACTAGTCTGGGTTTTGCTATGGAAATATTTTGTGGGTGTGGTTAACACCACCAGTCAATTAACTTGACAATTTGAGTAGGCCTCATCAATTAACTGGAATTGTGTTCTTTTCTAGAGAAGAATAAATTCTGCCTCAAATATGCAGTGTCAGCTTTTGCCTGAGTTTTGAGTCTGTCAGCCTGCCTAACAAAATTCAGACTTGTGAGTCCCCATAAATATTTTCTCTAATTTCTTGAAATAAGTCAATCTATATATCTCAGTGTTTGTATCTATCTTTCTAGATGTGTTTATATATATATTTATATGCATGTATATTTTCATCCATCCACTTGGCCTCAGCTGGCATTTATAAGTACTTTATTCAGTATGCCCCCTACCCTCAGCAAACATGCCAACCTGTCTTTATGTGTTACCTGGAGGGGAGACCCATGTATTCATTCCTGAAGTGTCTGGGACATCTATTCCTCTGCCTTATTTGAGTTACTATGGTTTCCCATTTGCTTTTATCATAAAATATGCTGCCCTAAAGGATCTCCTGCACACTAGACATTGCCATCCTTACCTGCATTGTGGAGGATCAATATAATTTTACCCTGAGAGTCTGGATCAATACCACCTGCTAGCACTGTCACTCCTTCCTTATCCTGTTGATTCAGGATAACAATGTGGCCAGGAGGAAGTTTTAGTTTCTATTTCAATGGAATGTTCATTGTTCTTCTTGGGATAAGTACTCCTCCCTCTGTGACCAAAATTGCTAGTTAAGCAGGGGATAGGGTTTGGGGAATATGAAGCAAAAATTTGGCTACAGCACATTTTTGGAGCCCATGCCTTTAATCCCAGGACTCAGGAGGCAGAGGTAGGAGGATCACCATGAATGCAAGGCCACCCTGAGACTACAGAATGAATTCCAGTTAAGCCTGGGCTAGAGCGAGACCCTGCCTAAAAAAAAAAAAAAAATTGAGTAGAAAGTAACTTGTGTTGATAGTTTATGATACCATGCTAATTTCTACCCACTTGTTCCTGAACCCATGAAAACTGGCTATAAAGAAAGTAGTATCAGGCTGGGGAACTGGCTTAGCAGTTAAGGCATTTGTCTGCAAAGCCTAATGACCTTGGCTTGATTCCCCAAAAACCACATAAGCACAATGGGGCATATGTGTCTGGAGTTCATTTGCAGTGGCTGGAGGCCCTGGTGTGCCCATTCCCTCTTTGTTTCTGCCTCTTCCTCTCTCTCTCTCTCTTTCTCAAATAAATAAAGAAATAAAATATCACACATTTGATGTAGATTGAGAGCACATATGACCTTCTGTAAAAACCTGCTCCAGTTGTCCAGGTGATTGCCAACCAATTGGTGCTATATCTGTATTTTTAAAGGGTCATTCCATGATTATATCAAGCCAATGGTTTCATGAACTTGTGAGACATGGTAATTCCAGTGAATTCCATGAGTATAAGCTCACTGTCACATTTCTTTGGCTGTAAGTAAGTTCCTTGGTAGAATGAAATTCTGTGTGGAACACCATGGTGGTGGATAAAACATTCTATACCTCCATAGATGGTAGTTATTCTAAATTCATTGTGTGCAGAAAAGGCAAACTCATGCCCCAATAAGGATTTACTTCACTAAGAAAGAAGTGCTATCTTTTCCATGATAGAAGTCATTCAGTGTAGTTAACCTGATAGCACCAGTGAATGTGGCCATAGAGAAGCTCGGTGCTGGTATCTGCCACTGTAAAATTTGGCACTAAGCAGCAGCATAGTCCAGTCAGCCTTGATGAGTAGAAACCCATGAACTTGAGCCTATGCCTAACATTCATCTGTGCCATCATGACCACTTTGTTCATGGACCCAGTGTACAATGATAGGAATATCCAGGGAAAGACATTGTCTGCTGGCTACAGAATGTGTCATCCTATCTACATGATTATTAAAATTCTCTTCTAGCCAGGTATGATGGTGCACGCCTTTAATCCCAGCATTCAGGAGGCAGAGGAGGATCACCATGAGTCCGAGGCCATCCTGAGACTGCATAGTGAATTCCAGGTCAGCCTGAGCTGGAGTGAAACCCTACCTCAAAAAAAAAGTATTCTTTTCTGCTGAGGTGACCATTCAATAGGCACTTACATGTGTGTCTTTAATCTGTCACCTATTTGAAGAGATCTCACCACATACCCCTTCCCCAAATATGGTTCTCACCAATTTCCCCATCATGATCATTTCAATTCCCTGATCAGCCACCCAAATCATTGGCTGGATCCTATGAATCAGTATATAACCATGCATCTGACATTTTTGATGCCAAGGAAAATGTACAACCATGTGCATTTTCTGAATTTCCACCCACTGTGAAGATATTTCATCATCACTGTCCTTCATGGTTGTCCCAGAAATGTACTGACAAGCTTCTAGGTGGTACATACATAGTATAGTACATAGTACAGACCCATCCTCAAGCTAGCCCCTAGGATTCTCTTCCTCAGTTGCTAAGTAAGACATGTTCCATAGTGGCATGCTTGAGGACAGAAAGCATTATAATATGAGTAGGAACAATAGGCACTTGATAAAAGTCTTCATGTACCTTATTTTTCACTTTATAAGGAATATCTTTACTCACGACACACCATTGAATTCCTAGAAATTTTAGTGAGATAAAAGGCCCTGGAATTTTCTTGTGTGCATATGGTACAGCTGCTAATCTCTTCAATCCTTCAAGGAATACGATATTGATTTTGGTTCACTATATTCCCTCATAAAGCAGCTTTAATAGATTCCATTAGTTCTTTCAACCATAATACTTATCACTCTAAAAGTCAGGGAATGAATACAGAGATTTTTCAGTCTTCTAAATATGTATCCCAATTATGTCTTCAGAGACCGGGAAAATAACTACAAGATAAATTCCAGGACTCTATAGATGTGTCATGAGTCTAACACAGACTAAATTCCATTGATCACCTGACCTCCATAAGCCTGTACTTTAAATAGAGAGTCATAATGCTGCCTGGGATCTCTGGGAAATGACTGCATTTTATAACCATGATCGACTAGACCTCAAATGGGCTGTTCCACAAGGTACAGTTACATTGATAAAAGGCCATTGGTTCCTTTATGAAAAGACAGCAAAAAAAAAAAAATATATTAAAACCTTTTTTCAAATTGTAGTGATCTTTTGTCAAAGGGATCTAACTTCTTCATTCTATGGGTCAATTGAAATAGCTATGTTTCAGCCAATCAGAAATACTTGAAGCTGGGCAAGGTGGTGCATGCCTTTAAGCCCAGCACTCGGGAGGCAGAGGTAGGAAGGAGGATTACCATGATTGCAAGGCCACCCTGAGATTATATAGTGAATTCCAGGTCAGCCTGGGCCAGAATGAGACCCTACCTTGAAAAACCAAAAAAGAAAAAAAAGAAAGAAAAAGAAAAGAAAAGAAATAGTTGACTGATCAAATCATGCCCAAATAAATATCTCATTGTGCCACAAAATAAGAAAATGTCTTCTGACATACCAAAAAGCTATAGCTAATCAAGTCTTTTTCCTATTTTGCTTCTCTTTAGTCTACACTTCTGGGCTAAGCTCTCTAATTCATCTTCCTGGTGCTTCCTCATTCACAAATTGCTCTTTACTCAAATAAAATGATAAATCTATTGTGTATAAAGTATTTTTATTATAACACTAGATCATTAATGTGTCTTAATTTTCAATGGTATAAAAACACAGACGAAAACCTATATAAGAAAATTCTTAGGAGGTATAGATAGAGCAACAACTTAAAGCATAAATTTAGTTTTTTAGCATACAGCTACATTCTCTCTGAGTAAGAGGCAGAACCTGACATAGATCTAAAATAAGTAGTGCCACTATATCTAAGGCTAATGTTTCAAAATAGGGAAAAGGGGTTGGAAAACTTGAAATCACCAACTCTTTTTAAATCCATCAAAGATTTGATATCACAGGATAAGCTACCTCTGTGATAAAGTTAGAAATAACAAGTACAGAGAATGACAGCTTGCTGAGTGCAGAAACCACTGGCCCCATGAACTCATAGATACATGTAAGCAGTAGTAGACTAGCTTGAAAATTAAAACCTCCTGGAGGTCTAATCTAACTGGAGATTTCACATTTATCTGACGACTTCCAGGAGGCCCATCAAGTTTTAATCATAAAATTCTCAGAAAAAAAATCCTTCCTGTGTCCATGGAGAGGAAAGAATAACTTAAAACAATCCCAAGGAAAAGTTACGATTTTTGAAATATATCTAGGGCATTTTTATATTTAATAAAATCTGTCTTCAAAGAAAACTACTTTGCTGAAGTTTACCTAACCTAACAAAAGTAAACCCAATCTTCCCTTCTCACACAACATGAATGAAAAGACAACGAGACTTCTTAAGGCTATGTGACTGGGTTTTATTTTATAGGGATTCAAACACAAACTCCATACCTGAGCTCATGTCTATTTTACCAAAGAATTGAAATAAAACAAGCCTGAAAAGGATTATTGCTAAATTATTACATTTACTCCATTACAGGGGAGGTTAGGCAGGGAAAGGAAAAGTTCCAGAACCAACAGGTGAAGAGTACATGCATCCAAGTGGCCTAAGGGCCATGTAAAAGTCCACGGGCCTAGGGAAAACCAAAAACATGCATTCCTACTGTTGCAGTCAAGCTCACATTACTGGCAGACCAAGAGCAGCTTGTGGGGGGAAAGAAAAAGTTTACTTTGGTTTACAGACTTGAGGGGAAGCTACATGATGGAATGGGGAACAATGAAATGAGCAGAGGGTGGACATCACCCCCTGGCCAATATCAGATGGAGCAACAGGAGAGTGTGCCAAACACTAGCAAGAAGAAATTGGCTATAATGCCCATAAGCCCGCCTGAGCAATACACTGCCTCAGGAGGCCTTAGTTACTAAATCTCCATCAGCTGGGAATCTAGCATTAGAATCCCTAAGTTTATGTGGGACACTTGAATCATACCATCACACCTACCCTGGCAGTTTAGCTTAGCTTAGTTTAGCTGCTGCCAGGGTGGGAAGAAAAACGCTTACCTGCCAAGGTCCAGCCTCAGCAGGGTTGTAGAACTCAAGGGTATGTGTGGAGTTGGCATTATGAGGAAATTATTTGGACCAGTACTTCAGGTGAAGCATATTGGTCGCAAAGCAAAACTCTGCCACTTTATTTATATTTTTGCAACACATTTTTTTGTTTGTAAGCAAGACATAGCAACTTATTCATGTGGCTTCTATTCTGTAAGAAATTTTGCATGAAAGCCAAAGGACCCATGGTTTATTTCTCCAAGACCCACATAAGGCCAGATGTACAAGGTGGTGCATGTGTCTGGAGTTTGCAGTGACTACAGGCCCTGGCATGCTCACTCTCTCTTTATCTTTCTCTATCTGCCTCTCTCTCTCTCCCTCCCTCTCAAATAAAACAAAATATTTAAAAAAAATTGCATGATATTCCTCTTTTCCCTTGGCTTCCCCTGCTTCTGCTTAACTCATGAAAGTCTTGCCCCATAGACATTCTGATAACATCTTAAACAAGAAAGTCAAAGATTGCAGGCTGGTTAATATATTACCCAGGCTTATGGAAACAAGCCAAGAGACCAGACAGGTAGCTCTTGCGGCTATAAGGTGATAGCCTTTTTTTTTTTTTTTAACCTCAGAAAGGGCAGGGTTAGCCACTCTCTACATAGTATTATCTTGTGGTCTGAATAACAGTATGTTTCTCTATTTCTAATCCATTACTGACCTTTCTTTGTTGCTCCATTTTACAGTTTGGTCCTGACCTTGCAAGTCTCTCCATAAAAGGAAGATTTTGATATTTAACTCTTTTCCCATCTTTCCAGACCATCCTTACTCCATTAATGTATGCTCCTGTATATAGTAAAAGTGGATCTATCCAACCAGTGTGTTGCATTGATATTTTTCCTTTAGGAGCCCACCAAACTCTATTATTAATTCTGAAAGATACATATTCTGTTTTACTTCCTTGTGGGGACCCAACCCGATTATTTGTAAGATGTTTACTTTTGCTCCCTAGCATTTCAGCCTCCTTTTCTAGTAAGTCATCTATAGGTTCAAGAAATGTGCCCATTAATTCTTGTAATCATCTCGGCAACAAGAATTTTCTTGTAATGTTTCTTGGGAACAATTGGTAAGGCGTGTGGCATAGCATTGTGAGGAACATGTCTCATTAGGTGAAATATGCATTTGTGGTGTTGAGAAACTTTGTACATTCAAACTAGTTGTACTTTCAGGATCCATAATCTGTTTACCTGTTTAAACATTACAGCCTCAGAAATTTCTGTAGAAACATTCTTTTCATATTTAATCACTGACTGTATAGATACATCTGAATTGGATTCCCCTATTACTACTGAGAAGGGGAAAATGAAAGCAAACATAAGCAGTAATGAACTTATAATAATTCCAAAAATTTTAAGGAAAAGATAGCAATAGCACAAGCTGTCAGACAACAGGCACTCCAGGAGGTCGCTGAAAGACTTGTTGGCCCTGCCAAAGAGTCTCAGATGCTACAGCCCTGCTGAACAGTGTCCCATCAGCGTCACACACCAGAGCTGACCATTGCTGCCGTTTGCCACTGCCACTTACCAGTGACAAAAATCTTAGATTCTTGGAGATAAACAGCAGCCTGAAATGGGGGGAGCCCTCCTGAGCAGAATTCTGCACCCCCACCAAAGTAATTCCAGCTCTGCAGCAGCTGCTGCAGATAGCAGGGCAAGTGACTGATGGACACAGCCAGAAAACAGTTTAAGGTTTATCTTATGAACCTTTTTTGCTGTTGTTTTTGTTGTTTTCAAGGTAGGGTCTCACTCTGGTCCAGGATGACCTGAATTAACTATGTAGTCTCAGGGTGGCCTTGAACTCATGGCAATCCTCCTACCTCTGCTTCCTGAGTGCTGAGATTAAAGGCATGCTCCACTACTACACCCATCTTATGAACCTTTTTCAAGTATCCTTCTCAGTTACATCCCCAGAACAATGATCTCAAATCCACTGAAAATTTATACTTAAAGTCTAAAGATGTAGCTTGGTGGTGCAGGACTTGTCCAACATGTGTATGGCACTGGTGTTTGATTCCATATTACCAAAACTTGAAAATTATAGCTGGACTCATTGACACAAGCCTATAATCCCAACACAGTAGAGGGTGAGACAGAAAGATTGTATGTTCAAGGTAAGTGTAGGCTAAATAATGAGACTTTGTCTCAAATACTGAATTTAACCATGTATTTCTAAACAACCTTCTATGCAAAATGTCTTGATATGACTCCAGCAGACTTCAAATCCATTCCAAGTGGATTATATCATGGAGGAAGTACAGGTATAAACCCATCTTAAGAACATAGATATAGGGGAAAACTAACATATTTTGGAAAACAAGGAAACTAGAAGAAAATAAGGCTTCGGACATGTATAGGTATAAATAATTGCAAATAATAAACATGGTTTACATTATCATCACATTGACATTCACACTAAGCACCTAAGTAACACAATTCCCATTACACAGGACATCATGTAAGTACTCAATGAAAAATTTAGCCAGCATGCTATAGCAAAATCAGACTAACAATACAAGCAAACACCATACTTAGGTATGCCAGTGTTTGTTAATTAACAAATAAGGACTTTGAAATGAGTGTCATTAATATTCTAAAAGTAGAAAACATGTCACCATAAGAAGACAGACTGGAACAGAAGGATAAAAAAATTAAATAGAGGAAATTAATTTTAAAAACACAATGAAATAATTTGATAGCTAAGGAAAGTGTTTTAACATATCACCGAAAAGACTTTAAATTAAAAACCAATTAGAAAGTTTTAAAGTGGAAAAAAAAAACATACAACTAGAAAATGTGTAGCATCCATATAATGAGAATTTTGAAATAAGAGTAAAAGAAATAGAAGAAATATTTGGCACAACAAGGGCTGGGCGTTTTTCAAAAATTTTAGTACATGCTATACCAGATTCAGCAAGCTCATGACTCATTGGAACTTATTTCAAATGCAGAGCCTTTCTTGAAATGAGAGAGAATGGAGATAAACACCACACCTCCCAGCCTACAGGGGAACAAGTAGAAGGATTAGATTTCATTTCAGAAACTATGTAAACACAAGATTGGAGTGCACCATTTCATGTGCTCGTTGAAAACAAAACACCACCTAGAATTATATATCTACCAAAGTTTTCCTTCAAAAGTAAAATAGATGTGAACATCAATAAAAATAACATAGTAGGCAAACCCAAAGATTTAACCCTCCATAGAAGAATCAAAACATAGTAAAACTGTAAAACAAATATTGAGCCAATAAACAAACCACTTAAAAATACTTGGAAAGTTTGTGGTGCTTTTATTTGCTCTAAGCACAATTCTCTACATAGTTTAGCAGTGATAGTGAGGACAATTGTCCAGTGTTGAATTCTGGTTCCTAGATTTATAAGCAATTTCATTTGCTGTGAATGTCAGGAGTGTATTTTAAGGACTGACATAAGGGTGATTGGTTGTGTGTGTGTGTGTGTGTGTGTGTGTGTGTGTGTGTGTGTGTGTGTGAATGTCTGGGCTTACACAAAACTATAAAAGTTAGAATCATTTTTTCAAAAGGCATGTAAGGTTAAAGAACAACCCAAAGGCAAAAGGTTGAGAATATAATATAGCAATGAGAGTCAGAAGGGAAAACCTAGAGAACTTATTTAAAAAATTACAATATTACAAAATACCCATGTATACCCAAGCATTTAGAAAGTGACATGTAGTTACCTCTGATTAATCCCTCCAGTAAACAGGAAATTAAGGAAAAGATAGATTTGTAATAAATAGACCAAAGGAAAGTAACTGAGAATACACAACCAATCCATAGTCAACTGAACTGTAGCAGTGGTAACAAGATTATACAAAAGGGAAACAATGATATTCTTGATGAAGAGTGCTAAATCTACTATAAATCAACATGTAAATGAAAGCATTTGCACTGCTATGTAAAATAAAACTAAACAGAAATGATTCAACTGTCTAAATATAACAGCTAAAATTAGAAAGTTTCTGTGAAGGAAACAGGGGTAAATTTTCATGAGTGTGATGATAAATGAATGTGATGTAATATCATAGGGATGAATAAATAAAAATAAAATAGGTAAATTATACTTAATTAAAATTTATATGTAGTTCCAAGAATTCAAAAAATAACATACAAAAATGAATCATACATCTTACAAAAGGTGTTCATCCAAAACATATGAAGGACCCTTACAATTTCATTAAGGACTCAAACAAATCAACATTAAAGGAAACCCAGCCTAGTTAATTAATAGGCAAATGGACAGCATAATTATTTCTCCTAAACAGACATACTCATGTCTTCTAAGCACATAATTTGGTATTATAAAAATGAAAATCAAAATCATAATGGGATAAGACTTCATAACCATCAGGATTATTAAATAAAACAGCTGGTTCTAAGTATCATATAAAATGAGTGATTGATGTCAATTGCAATCTTGGAAGCTGAAATATCAAGATCAGGAGGTTTTATCTGTCATGTTTATGGTGAAAGCCTTCTGTTATAGCATAGTATGACATTTGTGTGAGGATTCTTTTAAGTTTGTTGAAAATGTTTTAGAACTTAATACATGAGTTAGTTACAAACACAATTGTAGTAAATGCCATTGAATTGTACAATTTAGAATTTGCAGTTTTATTTTATGTAAATTTTATCTAAATAAAAAATGTTAAAGTGAAAATGCAATAGCCACTCTCAGAAAAATAAAATCTGAGGGGACCTGCGTATGGAACTCTCACCTTAATCCCAGCACAGAGGAGGCTATGTAGCAGAATCACCTTGAGTTTAAAGCCAGCCTGGGCTACAGAGTAAATTCCAGGTCGGCCTGGGCTAGGTACACTGCTTCAAAGACAAAATAAAGGGTATGCAAAGCCAGTAGACCTTCTTTGATAGAGAGCACCAAATAATTCAAATTGGAAGAAAAATTTTGTAAGTCAGACTCACATATCAACCGAAATGGGAGAATATTAGAGAAGAAATATATCAAATTAAAATTAACTATTTTATTCTGTTACTATTTTTGTTTAAAGACAACTACTCAAGATGATTCATATCAACAGTGTATTCAGAATGATTATGGCTATGAATAAATGACATGAATGACAAAAGTGCTGCAAGTAAAGAAAGAAAGAAATTGGGAATACTTGTAAGGTGAGTGGCACTAACACTCAAATTCCTCCAAATATAGATATATTACAAATTCTACATTAGCGACAATGCAAAAAGCATTTCATAAAAGGAAGTACTTGGGTGTCATGAGATGAAAAGAGTTACTGCCAGGAAAACCTTGGGAATTACTGTACTGTTCACTGTATCTCAGGCACTCTTTCCCACCAGCTAAGCATACTAGTTTCCTCCTTCATCTTCTTAGGAAAAAAATCATAAAGAATGAAATAACTAGCTTATTTCTCATTCTAATCACTCTCAAATATGTGAATGGATTTGGGGCTATGCATACAAATTATTGTTTTGTTGCTGTTGTTTTGGTAAAAAAAAAAAAAAAGCTTTATCTGTAGGAACACAAACCAACACTTCCGGGGGTAAGGAGCAGGTAGAGTAGCCCGAGGCTTGTTTGGCCAATTGTCCTTAGTTTCAGCCGGGGCCCTTTTGAGGTATGATGGGGTGGCTCTCTCCTTACGATCTGCATCTATCTGAAAAAGAGAAGCAGATTCTCCAACAGAGAGTAACTTAGCACCAGGACAAATGAGATAAACATTACTTTTTTTAATCAGAATTTAATAGGGGTAGGACCTCTTGTAGCCCATGATTGCTGGTAGCTTGCTATTAGAGAGTGGGTTTATGTTTGCGTATGGTTTTGACTTGTTTCCCAGCTACAGCTATGGGTCCCGGACCACTGAGAGGATCAGTTAGCCAAATCAAGAGCAGTTGGTTCCCCACCATGGCTGTGTGCCACTATTGCACTTGTGTGGGCATAAGGAAAATTGGCGAAACAAGCAAGGGTGCTGTTTTCCTGATGAACCGGATACCAGCACAAGGGGGAAGGAGACCAACACAGAAAAATCAATGCCTACCAAATCAGAGAGCCAAAGCCCCAAAGGCCCCCAACACTTCATCACTGAAGAAGAGAAGACCAAAAATGAACCCAAAATGGCTCAGGGATATTTTGCAGAAGAGGGGGCAGAAAGAATGTCAGAGCCACATGTTGGGTCATGATATACAGGGACATTTATCCTACCAATAACTGTGGGCTAACTCCACAATGCACGACACATATACCTCAACAAGGAGGGGCCAATGGGGAGGGAGTAGGTCATGGATGAGCCTAACAATGGTACCAAATTGACTGTATTTGCAGAATAGAAAACTAATAAAAAAAGGGGGGGTAAATCCTAGAAAGCTTCGCCTTGCTGAGATAATGTCACAACCCTAGCACCCACATATAACTATCTCTTTATATTAAAAAAAAAATCCAAGCCGGGAGTGGTGGCACACGCCTTTAATCCCAGCACTTGGGAGGTAGACATATGAAGAGTACCATGAGTTCAAGGCCACCCTGAGACGACATAGTGACTATCAGGTCAGCCTAGGCTAGAGTGAAACCCTGCCTCGAAAAACAAACAAAAATTCCAGGGCACCCCTGGCTTTGCCCCAGTAGGGAAAGAGTTAATCTTCGATTTATGACATCACAGTTGGATGCAAATGGGTGGGTGGAGCTACAAAGCACCCCTAACATGTCCAGGTGACTGGGAGAGGCTCTGTCAGGGGCTGAGAGGCCAGTGATGAACCTGGGTGTCATCAATCCTTTCTCCAATCCCTGATGCTCTGGACTGGTTTATCCTGTCAGACACCTCTTGTTGAAGTCCTAGTTATTGGAATCTATCTTCAGCCTCAGCCCATTCAGCTCACCAACCAGGTTTCGGGGTTCCTTCTAACAGGAGCCAGTCCCTCCACATCCTCAGGCCTCTGAGGTCACAGGGACCCCTCCCCAGATGAAGTGCAGTGAGAGCTAGATCCTTCCTGGGGTGAGCCAATCTTGGGGCCTCCTTCAAGTCCCTGACCAACCTGTAGATGTGGTTCTGGGACCCACACACGCTGATGCAGACTTCAAATTCATACAACAGCAGCTCCTGTTAGTTCTCGAGGACACTGTTCATCATGTACTGCTCCGGCAGCTGCTGCAACTTGTGCAAGAAGTTTACCATATACTCACACATGGGTGAGCGCAGCAGGCAGTACACAAACCACCTATCCTCCAGCTGGGCCCGCTCTGTCTCCGCTTTATCCACCAACTTCTTGCCAAAGGGAGCAGGCTTTGGAAAAACAGGTGAGAGTTCATGGCAGTAGGCCTGGTGTGCCCATTTTCTGTCTCTCCTCACTTTCCCTTAAATAAATAAATTATTTATTTATTTATTTATTTATTTAAGGTTTTAAACACCATTTATGGATTGCCAAATGCACAAAGTATCCCGTGTTTCTGAAGTTGTTTTGCAGTGGCAAGAGGCCCAGATGTACCCATTCTCTCTCTATATATATATACATATATATCTTTCCCTGCTTGCAAATAAATAAAATATGTTTTTTTTTAAATTATTTATTTATTTATTTGAGAGCGACAGGCACAGAGAGAAAGACAGATAGAGAGAGAGAGAGAGAATGGGCGTGCCAGGGCTTCCAGCCTCTGCAAACGAACTCCAGATGCATGCGCCCCCTTGTGCATCTGGCTAACGTGGGACCTGGGGAACCGAGCCTCGAACCGGGGTCCTTAGGCTTCACAGGCAAGCGCTTAACCGCTAAGCCATCTCTCCAGCCCAAAATATGTTTTAAATATAGTGAAACATACTAAAATACGGAGATGCAAGGCTGAGGTAGGAGAATTGTAGGTTCCAGGCTATTATGCTGCATTACAGAGTGAATTCCAGGTTCATCTTGACGAGAGTGAGACCTTTTTTGGTAAAAACAGAAAGAGAAAAAATACCTAAAATAAAAATAAAATAAAATGGGATGAAGCAACATATCACATGCCTCACAGTGTCTACACCAAAAATGCTACACCTCTTTCAGCAAACTGTAACTATCATTAGCTCCTCATGGAGGGGTAAGACCTCATGAGTTCCTCTCCTATCCATGATGGTCCTATCTTATGCACGTCATGTTAAGGTGACCATAACTGGAGTTGTGATCATTAGTACATGTCTTGTTGAGATGATAGTGTTCCACAGCACCCTTTCTCATCTTCCAACTCTTAATATTCTTTCCACCTCCTCTTCCATAATAGTACCTGAGTCTTGGGGAATAGAGGTAGTGAGGGAGTAACACAGATGTCCCATTTAGTGCTGAGCGCTCCACACTCATTGATCCTCTGCACTTTGACTAGTTATTGGTCTCCATATCAACTGTGCCCACTGCAAAAATAAAACCTTTTCTGAGAACAACATTTATCAGTTGTTGTAACCATAATATTTAGAAGCCACTTAACAACATATCCCTTTAATAGAACAATAAAATTCCCATTCCTCAGTTCCTATAACATCCACAGCTATGAACTTTTGACCAGATCTATGATACCAAGATCAGCACTCCCTGTGTATTGGGCCTCAAAACTAATCACAAAGTGGTAGATTATCCCCATAGCCTTCATGCCCCTATTGTACCAATGGGCACATCCTACCTGACAGGTCAGTATTTTAGAATAGTAGGTCTACTTCTATTCATGGTCATTGATGACTTTTCTCCCTCACCAGCCTGCATACCATCTTCCAACACTATGACAGCAAGACAATAGGAAGGAAGCTCAGTATCAGCATCATTCCTCAATATCCTATAATTGTAGTAAGTGGTGTCTTCAGCAATATTGTTTTATCATTTAGTTCTACTGGGCAACTAAATGCAGGGGCAATGGCTGTAGTCTGGATTTGGAGACCTCAGGGGAATCCCTGACCAATAACTCCCTGGAACTTATCCTACCCTTAACACTGAAATTTTCCTATAGTTATCTATGGCTTTGGAGAGCATCATTATCTATTTATATAAGGCATCTCCATCCATTTTCATGTAAATTTCTAGCTATATTTCAATTAGTATACAAAGTAATCAGTATTCATATGACTTACTCATGCTCCTAAGTTTTTGGCTTACTCCCCATCCCAATTCTATTATCTCCTACATTCCCACTATCATGCTTTCCAAACCCAGCATCCCCAACTACTTTCATGTCACTTGTATTCTATTGTTCCTTCCATAACCCTACTCCCCCTTCAAAGCTACTGCTCACTAAAGATACTCCAAGTTAAACACATATTATGTGAGACAGCATGAGATATATTTTCTAATTCAATCCATGATACTACAAATTCCATGATTTGATTTACAGCTGAATAAAACTTTGGAGTATGTGTCACACATTTCATTATCTGTTAATCAGTTAATAGACATCTAGTCAGGCTCCATTTCATAGGAATTGTGACTAGAGCAGCAATGAATATGGATTTGCAAGTATCTGTTGTAGGATACAAAGTAGTGTAGAATTTTTGGATGCATGCTTAGGAATGGTGTAGTTAGGTCATATAATATTTGATTTTTTTTTTGCATTTTGCAGACTTCCACACTGAGTAGACAGTGGCTATATCAATTTTCACTCCTTCCAACAGTACATAAGAGTTATTTCCCAATAACCTTGCCAGCTACTATTGTCACTTGTTTCCTTGATGATTGTCATTTTGATTGACATATGATAGAATATCAAACTGATTTTAACTTTCATTGCCCTATTGGGTAAGGATGTTGAACACTTTATAAAATATTTATTGACATTTTTTATTTCTTCTTTTGAGAACTCTCTGACCACTTCCATAGCTCACTTTTTGATTGAGTTGTTTAATTTCTTATTGATCTGTTTTTGAGTCCTAGTACATTCTAGATGTTAATCCTCTGTCAGATGTATAGCTGGCAAAGACTTTCAGCCATTATTTAGGCTGCCTTCTTCACTCAATAGACCATTTCTTTGCTTCTGTGTGGAAGCTTTTTATATTTCCTGACATCTCATTAGTCAATTATTGGCCTTGTTTCCTGGGTGGCCAAAGCCTTTCTCAGAATGTCCTTAATTACTTTGACTAAAATGTTTATAAATGCAAGTGTTTTTGATATGTGCTATCTTCAAATTTTGGAATGTTTGTACATACATAACAAAATGTCCTAGATAACATGCAAGTTTAAGTATGACACTCATCTATGAAATATTGACACTTTAAACATGTTGCATTAAAATAATTTAATGCAATATTTTTACTATTCCAGCATCTTGACTGAAAAATTACTATTAGAGTCGTGTGAAACTGTTTATTTGTGGCATCATGTCTCAAATCATTTTAGCTCTTTGTTTATTTTTAATTGGGTATTTTCTGATCAGAGAATATCAATATAGCCACTCTGACTTAATGTCTATGACATGTCTGAAACTACTTTATTGCTATACATATAATCAATATAGAAAATTACATAAATATTTCAATTTGAAATATGTATTTTGTTATAATATATTTAGTGTATTTCATTAGACTATATTTCACAAGTTATGTGCTATATATTTGATATGTCAAATTTTGATTCATTGTCTTAGTATTTTGAATTTGTTCTTAAATATTTTTATTTATTTATTTATTTGACAGAGAAAGAGTGAGAGCGAGAGCAAGAGAGAGAGAGAGAAAGAATAGGCACACCAGGGCCTCCAGCCACTGGAAATGAACTCCAGACGCATGTGCCTCCTTGTGCGTCTGGCTAACATGGGTCCTAGGGAATCAAACATGGGTCCTTTGGCTTTGCAGGGAAATGCCTTAACTACTAAGCCATCTCTCCAGCCCAACATTTTTAATTTTAATATTACATTATTTTTAACTTAAATATTTTGACTAGTAGATAATGTATGTAATTATTAAAATTCTCACTCAGAGGAACTTGGTATAATTTAGCTTTGCAACTTCTCTTTTTTACCTACAGAACATGTAATTCAGAACATTCAGATTAAGCATAGTCATGTTTCTACTTGGTTGACATTGTGTTTATCTTGCTTGGGGTGCTTACAGATTCATGAATCAATGATGATACATTTCCTCATCAGTCATGTACTGTCCAAATTCTATTTCTGTTGTGATTTTGGACTCCAATTTCTCAAATGAATAATTCTGTTAATTATTTTCTAACAAGTACCTGTCACTCTGATCACATTTGCCAGGTTGATTTTCTTCCAATTTATCAGGATAATGTTTTCTTTTTCTTTTCTTTTTTTTTAAATTGATGTAACTTCAAGTTCAGTGGTTCTTCCCATTCTTAGTTCTACTTTTCTATGTTTTATCAGGTGACTATTTATTCTGGGAGGGTTCAGCTTTGTAATCACAATTTTTGGTATAAGTATTCTGTTTCTGTTTTCATATTATTCTCCACACTTTATTTTAGCCGAAAGGCTGAGAAGTGATGACATTATTTTTTTGTTACTGCTTAAATAATGACTATATACTGAAAATTGAAAAAAAAACTAAAAATTATAACACTTGCAAATTATAAAAACTTAATTAATGATATGTGTGTCAATACAAATATGGGCATTTATATATATTTTGTAATGCTTGTTAATTTCGTTGGACACCATACAACCTTCCATAGGGACATCATACTTTCACCAGCAGGAGTCCTGATTTCCCTTTCCCCTATCCTTGCCAGAATATGCTATCTTTTATTTTATTAGTTATGGATATACTCAGTACATAAAACACACATGTTGGTACTATCCTTACCCTCATTGACCCTGTCTCTTCCTATGAAGGGTCCCTCCTCATAGGTTATTCCCATGGGGATTATGGGTCTTGCATTGTGGGGTTAGTCATCAGTTAGGGGGAAGAGGCAATGCCTCTGGGTGTAATGTCCCAACTTATGGCTCTAACAATCTTTCCGCCCCCTCTTCTGTGAATTTACCTGAGCCATGTTGGGTTCAGTTTAGGTCTGCTTCAGTAATGACACCTTGGGAGCCTCTGTGTCTCTGAATATCTGGTTTGGTAGGAGTTGAGTGCACTCTGTGTCTATCTCCTTCATCCTTGTGCTGGTACCAGGTTCACCAAGAAAGCAGCACTCTTGCTCATTTCCCCAATTACTCTATGATTTCAGCTGGGGCCCTGTTGAGGTGCCATGAGCTAGCTGACTCTCTCCTTAGGATCTGCATCCATCTGAAAAAGAGAAGCAAATTCTCCAACAAAGAGTGAAGTCAGCACTGGATAAATAGGATAACCATTATTATAATAGAGAAAATTTAATAGGTGTAGGCCCTCTTGTAGCCCACGATTGGTGGGAGCTTGATAATGGAAAATGGGCTTATTTTTTTGGATATGGTTCTGACTTTTTTTTCCCAGTTCCAACTATGAATTCCTTTCCACTGAGCAGATCTGTTAGCCAAACCAAGGGCAGTTGGTAGCCTACCATGGCTGCAAGCTCACACAACTTGTGTGAGTGTCACATCAGGTTGTTTGCTGCTGAGTAACTTAGGCCTCTAGTTGCTCAAATAGATGTTGGCCATTTTCCCCCAGTAGTTCATGTAGCACCTTCTGGCACTAGATGAATTAACTGTCTGGGGACTCGCTCTCTTCCAGATTCCAGCCATGTCTCTCTATGTTCTATCCCAATAGCATATGGTGTTTCATCAGTAGGGTCTTACCATTTACCTCTGGTGGGTCATCAATTACTCTGACAAAAATCTGTCTTCTTTTGGGAAACCTTGTAGGTCTCTCTGATCAACAGGTCTTTGTGGACATTAACCACATCCTGGTACTGGGAGTTACAGGCAAATACCAAGGAAAAAGAAGAAAGAAAAATAAAGGCAATATAAAAGATAAAGAGAACAAAGAGTAAGAGAAAAAAGAGAAAATTAAGGTAAGGCTTCATCTTACCAGCTCCAGGGCCCTTTGATTCAAGTTTCCCTCTAAGGTCCTAATGAGGGTTCAACCTTTTAGTCTGTCTTCTAGGATATGAGATTTTATGGTACCAGTTCCATTTGGGTCCATTTCTGTGTCCCCCTTTCACCCTTACCTCCCCGTCCAGCCCACCCTCCTTCTTGTCTGGACATTCTTTGTGTGAGACTTTATTGTATATCCATTTCTTTTAGTGTTAGGGCACGTTTCCTGGATCATATTTACAATAACTCTTTTAATTCTTTATCTTATTGTTACAAAGTATATACCAGCTTGGCACCTGATTCACCATGTGGATTGATTTTTCACTGGATTACTTATCCTAAAAATTATTTTTCATTTGCATGTGTATGTGGAGGTATAGGTAGATGTATATATTGAGTGTATGGGTTTGTGGGGCTTGTGTTCACCATGGCAAATATGTCTCTGAGGACAACTTTGGGATATTTGTCTTCTCCTTCCATTTTTCTTTATTTTTGAGATAGGGTCTCTTATTGTTTTGCCAAATGCATTCTCTAGTGTATCTCACCTTCAAGCCCCCAGATTTTCTTGGCTCTGCTTCCCATTGCAGTAGGTGCATTGTGATCTAAGAAATAATGTTGATCTTTTATTGTTACTCTAGTCAGTTTCCATTTTAGCTTCCATACTATTTTTTTTTTTTTTTTGAAAATGACAGAGAGAGGCAAAGAGAGAGAGAGAGAGAAAATGGGAGTGCCAGGGCTTCCAGCTACTGCAAACGAACTCCATATGCATGTGCCCCCTTGTGCATCTGGCTAATGTGGGTCCTGGAGAATCAAGCCTCGAACCGTGGTCCATAGGCTTCACAGGCAAGTTCTTAACCACTAAGCCATCTCTCTAGCCCTCCATACTATTTTTTATATATTGTGATTCCTATGATAGTTCAATTAGAAAATCAGTTGTTATGCTTATCACTCTGAGACCTGGGCCTTCATCTACATATTAGTTCAATTTTCAAAATTCATACTATATTGAATATAATAAGAGACACTAAATGGGAAAGAACCCTGTATTTCATAAACAAATTTATAGAACTAAAAGCTCAGACACTTCCTTCTCTGTGATACCTCTTTTCTTGGAGGCTTCCCTATTCAATCCTCTATACAGGAAGTTGAGATATAATGTCCTATTTTAGGTGTGCAGTTCTGTGAAAATAGATTTATGACAAGGGAAAAGCTTTGGATAGAAAAGGAGAGTATAACCTGTTTGGGGCATCATCAGCTACAGGTAAAGGTTTTCCTCTAGTAGAAGTTTTGTTGCCTGCATATATATATATTCTTTCTCTCTCTCTCTCTCTCTCTCTCTCTCTCTCTCTCTCTCTCTCTCTCTCTCTGTGTGTGTGTGTGTGTGTGTGTGTGTGTGTGTGTGTGTATGTATATATATACACACACACACACACACACACACATATGGACAGAAAATGAACATGAAGGATTACTACAGTTCAGGTCAGGACATCTTTTTTCCTTTCTGCATGTTTCTCAATCTGAAAGTCATTTTACTTCATTTGCTTCTGTCTAGGAAATACTGGTAGCACCCAAAAATGGAAATGGCAAACTCATCACCTACTTGGGAACATCTCAAATTCTAGTCTTCTTGCCTGACCTGCCTGTCATGATTTACTTTTTAAAAATCTCAAATGAGGGGCTGGAGAAATGGCTTAGCCCTTAAGCACTTGCCTGTGAAGCCTAAGGATCCCAGTTCGAGGCTTGATTCCCCAGGACCTACATAAGCCAGATGCACAAGTTGGTGCATGCATCTGGAGTTCGTTTGCAGTGGCTGAAGGGCCTGGCATGTCCATTCTCTCTCTATCTCTCTCTCTGTGTCTGTCTGTCTCTCTCAAATAAATAAATAAAAATAAACCAAAAAATTTAAAAATCTCAAATATGGCCTGGCGATATGGCTGAGCTGTTAAGGCACCTGCCTATAAGGCCAAAGACCCTGATTTGATTCTCCAGGACCCACGTAAGCCAGAAGCACAAGTTGGCGCATGCATCTGGAGTTAGTTTGCAGTGACTGAATGCCCTGGTGCATCCATTCTCTCTCTCTCCCACGTTCTATGGCTCTTTATCTCTCTCTCTTTCTCTTTCTCTCTCAAATAAATGAAAATGAAATATTTAAAAAAATAAAGCTCACATGATACAAAAATGAACATTCTAGCGCATATATCTTTTTGAAAAACTAATTCCAATTGTTCTAAAAACAATGCCATGAAGTGAGATTACTAGATGGCATAATAATTTTACTTTTGAATTTTAAGGAGGCTCCATACTATTTTTCAAAAGAACTTTCAATTATATTAGTAATATTTTATGTCATCTTTAAATGTTTCTAAAATAATAGATTTTTCTGTTCTTATCATGAAACATGATAGGGGACAAAATGATGGATAATCAGCTTGATATATTTTATCTATAATTTATAACAGAAAATATCGCGTGCTACTCTATGAATACATAAAAATACTATTTTATATAAAAATAGCAAAATAACAACTTCATACTAATTGAAAAATTAAAGCTAAAATATCTATTTTATGCATTCCTTTAAAGTCTTTTATTTATTTATTTATTTTATTTTTTATTTTATTTTTTTTTTTGAGAGCGACAGGCACAGAGAGAAAGACAGATAGAGGGAGAGAGAGAGAATGGGCACGCCAGAGCTTCCAGCCTCTGCAAACGAACTCTAGACTCGTGCTCCCTCTTGTGCATCTGGCTAATGTGGGACCTGGGGAACCGAGCCTCGAACCGGGGTCATTAGGCTTCACAGGCAAGTGCTTAACCACTAAGCCATCTCTCCAGCCCTAAAGTATTTATTTTTATATAGTGAAGAGAATGAGTGAAATGAATTTATATTGTCTTGCCTAGATCTGAATCTTTTTATTGGTCCTTTTAACTTATTCTATGACTATTGCTCTGCTTTTTCTATCTTCTTACATTTCCTTTGTGATATGCTATTTTTTTATTCCTCTAATTTTTAGATATCATAGAAATTGAGGATACATGCCTTGTACAATGCCAAACAAAAGGGGGGAAAGTTAAAATATATTTTTACTTAAAAAATCCCAGAGTAAAAGAGAATTCTTATTTTTACCTCAAAAATTTCAGCAATATTTTCATCTACCTGAACAACCCACTAAAAGTTATCAGCCACTAGGAAGTCATATAGTAAATATAATTACCTTAACATAAAATACCACATGGCATAATCTCATGGATGCTCACAGTTAAAAAGATGATAGTATTTTGAACTAATGTGCGTAGCTTATTTTCATTCATGACATACATTTTCTCCATTATGATGAAAGAGGTTTTAATCAAAAGATTAAGGGAAAATAAGTGGGCAATAATCTTTTAAAAGTTCCAATTACCTGTAAATTTTAGTTATATGTTGATTTTTCCAGATAGTTTGGAATAAGTACAATAACATTATTTACATAATATTTCAGAGTATTTTATTCTCATCATAAAGCTAATAAATGAAGAAAATACTGTTGCAGCATGCTTTTAAAAGCTTATAAAAAGAAAATGAAATTGTCATAAAAGAGCATTATAACAGCAGTTTAAAAGCACTGGGTGTGAAGATAGGCATGAAAAAAAATCATGAGTATGGTAAGAATGTTAAACATGTCAGAAAGCACATTAAAATGATAATGAAAATTAGGTATACTTATAGGAAGTATTAAACGTCAATATCATGGTCATCAATAAAAATGTAATTTATTTAATACTCTATAATTTGGGGTTATTTTGAAGTTGAAGATTGTATTTTCACTTATGTTTGGCAAATTTCCCTTTTGCTTGTCCTTTTTAATCTTTAAAAATACTTCAAGGATTTTTTTCTGTGTTTATATTTGCTTATGTGGTAAATTTAAATAGTGAATAATGACTTTGAGAAAGCTCACCCTTGGAAAAATACATTGAAGAGCCAGACATAGTGGTGTATGCCTTTAATCCCAGCATTTCCAGCACTTGGGAGGCAGAGGTAGGTAGGAGGATTGCCATGAGTTCAAGGCCACCCTGAGACTACATATTGAATTCCAGGTTAGCCTGGACTAAAGCAAAACCCTACCTTAAAAATCAAACAAAAAAGAAAGAAAGAAAATACATTGATATAATTTATAAGTGTGGCATGTGCAAAAAAAAACAAACCATGAAAACAGGGTTAATGTGTAACTCATTATATATATAATCTGATGTAAATTTACTGTCTTGGCCTTTTAATGAATGGTCCATTATAGATATTTAGCATCCATGACATAATAAATTAAAATCATTATTTTTAAAATGTAATTATTTAATAACTGGCATTAATATTAAAGCACCATATTTAGTTTCTGGAATTATACAATATCTATTGTTTTCAAGGAAGTGCCTTTTGCCACTGAGCTATCTCTCATCCCCTATCCCTTGTGTTCAGTAAAAGTACATAATTAAAATTTATACAGGTATGTTTTTTATGGAGAACTGTAGTATATAAACATAAGGTAATTTGATTATATTCCTGTCCTTTTATCTATTTTTGTCCCTTCTCCCCTATTTCCAACTCATGACCATGGTCTACTTTCAAGGTATTCTCTCCATTGTCCTTGTTTCTAGTTCTTTTTGCTCTCCTCAATTCTCCATGTCACATTGTTGATGGGCTCAGAACCATAGTGGGTAGAAAGAATGTAAGAGCCATACAGTATGCTTACTATGGATCATTTTTCTCCAAACATGAACCTACTGGTGAATTCATGACCTCTCTGTGGTTACTGATAGCCCCACAAGAAGTTGGTATTTTTTTAAATTCTGAACTTCTATAACAAAAAATCGAATTATATTAATTCTATTGCCATTCCTATGACTATAAATTTCAAGGAACAGATTCTACAAGGTCACATGTAAAACTATAGGGACCTACGAAAGTGGAAGGAAGGCTTAAAAAGGGAAAATCATATTCCTCTATGTAACTTTTCTCAACATTTGGCATGAAAGTGAAGCATCAATAGATTAGTGAACTTTTGTGAAAATATCATGAAAGCCTAATTTAAAATTGCAGAATTTTCCTAAATTATTTCATAATAATATACTTCTCATGGTTTAAGAAAGAGAAATACCTAAAGGAAGGAATTTTTATAACTAGCAGTTATCTTTATGGACAAGTAAATATATTTTAAGAATATACTCACTATGTGAGGAATCCTGCCAGTAAAAAAGGTAGAGGCAAAATATGAGGTAAAATGTATATATTTTACTGAGGTTGAAATATTGGAAAAATGAGCAATAGAAAAAAATAATTCTGAAATTAAGATTTAAGTGATGAATGGATCAAATTTTAGATTCATATGTATACCATACTATACACTTCTGATGGTTATTTTCCGTGTCAATGAAAATGTAAAGTTGCCAAATTATGTCGATTTAAAAGGAAAATATTCCTTTCCAGAAGCTAAATTTTATTGGCACTTTTCATGATACTTTCACAATTC
This sequence comes from Jaculus jaculus, assembly GCF_020740685.1. Lineage (NCBI taxonomy): Eukaryota > Metazoa > Chordata > Mammalia > Rodentia > Dipodidae > Jaculus > Jaculus jaculus. The sequence continues at coordinate 16,815,344 of NC_059125.1, read as the reverse complement.
TGTACCAATTTTTATGATATTTTCTTTGCATTCCAAATATGTGGCATTCAGAAGAGGTGTAATAGCACTGGCCTATGATTTGAAGTGAGGCACTGTCTTTATTTCTATAGGCTAGTAGTGAGCTATTAAAAGTTTTAATAGGCAATTACTCAAATAAAGCTTTTATTTAGAAAATAAGGAGTGGGAAGTTTAATATTAAAACAAAAGGAGAATATTATAAATATGAAGATAAATAGCTTTCACTGCATATGTTTTGATGCTCTGCTGCTAGATTTTGAGAAATTTGAATTATTATTTCTGCTTTGAGACTTTTTGTGTTATGAATATGTGATGCCCTTTGTTATACATTATAATTTCTATTGTCTTAAGTCTGCTCTGTATATCTAAAATAGCTTCCTTTTGATTAGTGTTACCATGGTGTAAGTTTCTCCATTTCCTTCTTTCTAATTTTTTTTGCACATGTTATTTAAAGTGAATTTCCTATAAACAGCATCAAGTTGAGTATTATATTTACACTCTGAAAAATCTCTCTTTGAATTTTATATCATTGACATTTAACATGATCACTGATATAGTAAAAAAGGGGTTTTATTCATTTTTGAGGGGCATCTTTAGAGGACACAGAACCATATGATAGTATGAATTTTTATCAACATTTTAAACATTTTATTCCATCTCTCTGCTATACATCTTCTGAATTTGGACTACCACACAACATCATTTTTATAGAGTAATATTCAAATTGTATATCGATATATAGATTTATGGAACAAAAAAGAAATCCTTAGCATAGATCCATATACAGTTAATTTTTCCTTGACAAAGAAATAATATAATTCAGCGAATTTAGAAGAAAATGGTCTTTCCACAGTAATATGGCTGCAGTAATTGAACTAAAATCCCATAAGAATTTGATATGCAAAACAGAAACTGTTTTCAAGTCTTACATGTTTTATGAAACACTAACTCAAAATGCATCACTAACCTGACTATAAAAACTATAAAATTTCCAGATAAAAATATAAGAAATAATCTATGTGACCTCTATTTTGATCCACCAATAGGTAAATTGGAATTATTTGAGACTAGCTTTATATAAGAAATACATTATGGGGCTGGAGAGATGGCTTAGCGGTTAAACGCTTGCCTGTGAAGCCTAAGGACCCCGGTTCGAGGCTCGGTTCCCCAGGTCCCACGTTAGCCAGATGCACAAGGGGGCGCACGCATCTGAAGTTAGTTTGCAGAGGCTGGAAGCCTTGGAGCGCCCATTCTCTCTCTCTCCCTCTATCTGTCTTTCTCTCTGTGTCTATCGCTCTCAAATAAACAAAATTAAAAAAAAAAAGAAAGACATTATGAAGGGAACAAAAATCCGAGTACATATGGGAAAAACAACAACAAAAATTACCATAATAAACAAAGAATTCTTCAAATAAAAACATTGGCATAGCACCACCAAGTCCTGGTAAAGATGTGGAGTAACAGGAAATCTGATTCTTTGTTGGCAAAAATGCAAAATGTCACATCCACTTTGAAAATGTTTTATTACAAAACTAAACAGACTTTTACTGTAAAATGTACCCATCAAACTCCTTGTCACTTATTCAGATGACAGGTTTTGCTGACTTAGTAACTTATATACCAATTTGTTACAGTTTTATTCATAATTTCCAAAAGCATACAAGATGCTTGTCCTTATGTAGGTGAATAGATAGACAATTTATATCACATGCGTTCAGTAGACTATAATTTGATGAAAAACCAAAATGAATGGTGAACAATCAAGCTGTAGAAAAGACTGAGAATCGTGTTGCTATGTGAAAAAAATCAATTGAAGTAGCTTGTGTGCTATATGATTTCATTGAATATTGTAATGAAAAAATTTCTGCTAATATTAGCATAGTTTGCTTTTTAGCTGTTTTTTATGTGTTTAAGTATAACTTATTCTTCATGCAATTCATAGTTTTCTGAGTTTGTGACATTAGTACTGAGCTGTTTTGGACATCTGTCATGCATCCATTTTTCAGTTATACTTTCTCAGCTTCCACGAGCATTAATGACACAATTGTTATACTCTTCCTATTGTCCCAAGTGTCTCTTACACTTCCATTTTCCCCCTTGCACTTACTATTGTCATTTATTCTATTTTTCTTTTAATCACTTAGATATTATCTTCCATTTTCCAGGTGATAAAGTTTCTCTTTAGCTGTCTAATATGTACATATTAAGTCAACTTACTGAGCTCTTATATTTACTTATTTTATATTTTAGTTATAGAAGATCCTGTTTTTATTTCTCAGTGTTCTAAAACAGAATCTAACTTGTCATTCAATTCTTACAAACATTATCCCATGTATTTTTTGCCCTTGCTTGGTATCTCCAGAATCTGACACACTGGAGGTCAATTTCAATTATTTTTTAAATTTAATTGTTAATGAGTACAAAATAGACTTCATAACAATCATGGTTATATTAAGACTCTCTCTGATGTTGCATGCCCAGTATTCTGTCCCGTTACTTACATTACAGCTGTGCCCTCCCTTTACATCCCCCACTTCATGGCCACTTTATATCTTCTTGGACTCTTATTCCAACTTACATAATATCTAAAAATTTAACTGTTGAATCAGCATTTAATGGAGAACATGAACTGTTTGTCTTTCTGTGCCTGTGCTCAGGGAACATTGAAGAAAAGGTGGCATAAAGAAAGGAAAAGCCAAAAGATAGTGAACAGTGTTTTGAAAAAGCCTAGCATGGTAGGCAAAAAGCTAAAATTTTTAATGTTATGGATGATTGTTTAAAATTAAACTAGTCTTTAAGTATTATAACAGAAAGAAGAGATTTCTAATTGAATGTCATGAAATGAAATATGTGCAATATAGACAGTGTGTGGTCTTGAACATTCACTTTCTATAAACCTTAAAATCAGTGCAATGAGAAGTATAATGGTTTTGGCACAGTGCATTAACAAAATAATATCATATGTGTTAAACAAAATACTGTTTGAGGAAGTTCTCTGAGCAAATCTGAAATAAGGGTTGAAGGATATATTCTAGGCCTTATCAAAACTAAGATTTGCATACATGGCAACAAAATGCAGCAATTAAATGAGATTAGATATAGAAAATACTAGATTGCATTTTCAGGATAAAATAATTCTCATTGATACTAGATCTCACTGTTTCATATAAATGTTCTTTTGGTATAAATTTTAGTGTATGGCATAGAATAATGTTTAGCTTGCTGTGGCAGCAGCAACAACAAAGACTAAGTGCAAGCCCTGCATTTTAGAAGAAAATATCTGCTATTTTTGATGCAATCCATTCAAAATAGAAAGTTGGTTGAATTTCACATGTTCATATTTAAATGGAAAGTCTGTTTCATTACCATTTTCTCACTTTTTTATGATGTGTTGGTGAAAAATTAGAGCTTTTTGAAGCCAAGGAGTTCTGGGATGTTGAAGATGGATTTGGGGGTCATACAGTAAGAATGACTATTTCCACCTAAATGAGAAACCATGACATAAAGTCAGGTTTATGTGGCATAACTCCCATGACATCTAAAAAACCACGTATTTAAAAGTCTGTTATCTAAAGTTTAATGCTTCCCTTTAGATACTTCCCATCCTAAGATCAGAACAATGAAAATATTTTTTTTATTTCAAACATACAATATTCTCTGAAATATACTTAATAAATTTGAAGTTTGCCCTACTCAATGTGATATCTATAGGAACTGTTATAATAACAACAGAAAGAATGGAGAGCTCAGCACTAAAATTATGAAGCTCTAGATGATGGTTTTAGCAGATTAGGTGGCTGTAGAGGGTTCACCTCCTTGTTCCACAGTCTGTTTTTTCTTTCAGTGTATTGTTATATGATAGAAGAAGCAAGGGAGACTTCCAATACCTGTTTCAGAACAGTAGTAATTACATTTATGAAAAATCTTTCCTTATACCCCCAATTAACTCTCAAAGTCACCAACTGCTATACCATCACAATGGGAGATAGGAATTCATTATATGAATTTTGGTTAACCTCAAGTAGTCTATAGAACACAAATACCATTGCTTCTTGAATTAAAAATATTAATACAAAGGATATCAGTGGCTTCAAAACCATTTTTATACTTATAGTCTGCATCTAAAATACAGTACTTTTGTTCTATAGACTTCTGTAGTCACCTTGAACTTTAAGACTGAAATAAAACCAGTCACATTTTGCACAGTATAAAATCCATTGTCCATATCATCTTTGAGGCTCCTAAGATAGGTCATTTCTTTTTTTTTTATCTTTGGTCTCATTTTCTTGCCCCTGTGATCTTGAATTTTTCCTTTGTATACAACCACTGTTATAAGCCATTCTTCCGCACACTGAAATCCAACCCTTATTTATTTCTTTTTACTTGTTCATATCAAGATATTTTCTTTTTCTAAAGGACAATGCAACAATAAGTGAGAATATAATAAAATCTTAGGGAAAAAATGTCTGTAATCAACCAAATGTGGTTTCAAATATCGTCTTTTCAGTTACACATATATAATCATTACTTGATTCTTTTAGTTTTGATTATATAAATCATTATAAAAGTAGTGATAATGATTTAATTGTAAAAAAGAACAAGGGCCTTATATAGAATTACTATTTTTGTATTTATAATAAAACATACTTTGATTATAAAAGTATTTGTTGTTATAAAATGTGTTTCTTGGCTTGAAATTTTGTTCTATGTTTACTATGCAAGTTTTGCATATAGGAGTTCATATTTTAAAATAATAATTTTGTAAGGCAAATGTGTCCACTTTACAAAGACTCCAAGAAGCTACATACCAGCAAATCACCCATTTCAACTCAAACTCGTAAGAGGCAGAATTTGAAATAGATAGTCCCATTTAAGTTTCAGCAAACCTCTGTGCTAAATCAACTTGGTAAATGTAAGAAACATTTGTTTTCACTAAAACAAATGCAAAATAAATGTTGGCTATACCTACCAAAATATAAGGCATATTATTGGTCATATATTGTCATATGATAATGTCCGTTGGGAATCAAATCCCTCACTTCAATCTGTTAACCATGCCTTCCTTTCAACTGTATATGTGGTGGTGCCCTGTAATAAAGGCATTGATTCTTTGACTCATTTAAACCAAGAGTTTAGCTGCTGCTGTTGCTACTGAAGCAAGCACTCATCTCGTGTATTAAATGAAAGACAAAAACAATGATAAGTAAGCAACTTATGCAAGAAATAAGCAACACGTGAGCAAGGAACAAGCAATCAAAGAGTGGTGAAAAAGGAATCTTGTCTTAAAAACATTCCTCAAACATTTGTTGAAAGGAAGGGATTTAGAAGCAGAACCAATAAACTCTATGAACTCACAACACACACACACACACACACACACACACACACACACACACACACCATTTATCACTGACAGATGTTATCACTCTAAGTCGATGTTACTTTTAGCATTCTTATGGACAAGATTTTGGTGTCTATATTCCACTGCTTTCAGCAGTGGTCAACATATCATGCACATGCACATTGTTTTGGGCCAGTAGCACAACCCTGTCGCTTATGAAGTAAAATGAGGAGCATGGCTTAATGTCACTTCAGCATGTCACATATTCCTTGTCAGTATTGATCATCCAGGATGTTCAGGGACATAGGAAATCTAAGACATAGGAAACATGATCATATTTTTAATAGGATGTTTACTTGTTTATAAATAAATTACAGAGCATAAGATTAACTTAGTCAAGCACAAAAAAATAACAGAAAAGGCATCCCATAGAAATATTCTCATAAAAGTTATTTGAGAGGTTAATAGAAATATTTTTATAGTTCATTGTCATAGTTCATTCCCACTCATATATACTAGTATCCCTAAAATATTCAAATCTTGAAACATTACCAGCATTGTAACTTTTGTCCTTTATATCTAATGTCATGCTTTAATTCATGTAATCCATCATGACTAAAAAGACTATGTCATGGCTGGAAGCTAGAAGAGAGTCAGTCCCCAGACAGCACGTCTAGTGCCAGGAGGTGCTACACGGGAGACTGGGGAAAATGACCAATATCTGTCCAAGCAACTCATGGTCTAACCTACTTAGCAGCAAATAACCTGTCGTGATGCCCACACAAGTGCAATAGTGGCACACAGCCATGGTAGGGAACCAACTGCTCTTGATTTGGCTAACTGACCCTCCTCAGTGTTATGGGACCCATAGCTAGAGCTGGGAAACAAGTTAAAACCTTATCCAAACATTAGCCTACTCTCTAATATCAAGCTACCATCAATCATGGGCTACAAGAGGGCCTACACCTATTAAATTCTCTATAAAAAAAAGTAAGGGTTATCTCATTTGTCCTGATACTAACTTACTCTCCGTTGGAGAATCTGCTTCTCTTTTTCAGTTAGATGTAGATCCTAAGGAGAGAGCCACCCCATCATACCTCAAAAGGGCCCAGGCTGAAACTAAGAACAATTGGCGAAACAAGCAAGGGTGCTGCTTTCCTGATGAACCAGATACCAGCACAAGAGGGAAGGAGACCAACACAGAGAAAAATCAACTCCTACCAAATCAGATATCCAGAGCCTCAGAGTCCCCCAACACCTCATCACTGAAGAAGACCAAAAATGAACCCAACATGGCTCAAGGAAATTTTGCAGAAGAGGGGTCGGGAAGAATGTCAGAGCCACATGTTGGGTCATGATATGCAAAGATATTTATCTTATCCATAACTGTGGGCTAACCCCACAATGCACGACCCATATACCTCAACAAGGAGGGGCCAATGGGGAGGGAGTAGGTCACGGATGAGCCTAATAATGGTACCAAACTGACTGTATTCGTTGAATACAAAACTAATTAATAAAAAATAAATAAATAAAATAAAAAGACTATGCCATACTGAATTGCAAGAGGTCTTTAAATTTCAAGCCCAAAACATAGTTAAGAGAGTTTCTGTTGCCAATCACAATGATGCTAAAAGAATATGGATAGCATAACACCAGTGGAGAAGGGCAATATGAAAATAGTCTATGTACCTTTCTTAATTCAGAAGAGATCTCAGAATAAGGAATGCAGTTAGGGAATCAAGAATATCAAGTATGGTAAATGTGAAGCTGACAGATTGCTCAATTTAATAATGCACTATTATCCTAATTAATTTCTGGCTAGCTGAGTCTTCACTGCTTTGCTTTAGCTGGAGTAATGTTGAAACCAAGCTTTCAATTTAATGAAGAGAACTTCCCTTCTTGGTTAGGAAAATAAAAAGATTAAAAGGGTGTTTCAAATTAGATAAAAAGGATGGCATTTGCCTTTTGGAAACTATGTTTCTCTCATTAGACAATAAGTTCTGTGAATGCATATTAAAATATTTATTTTGTTTGAATTCATATGCCAAAATTTGTTGCAGTGCTCAGAATATCAAATTTTCTCAATAAATACATGATAGAATGAACATTAGCTCAGTATTTTTTCTTTTTTCTTTTTGTTTTTATTATTATATTTTGTATGGATACATCATGTGTTGGTACCCTCTTTTCCCTCCTCCCTGCACCCATTCCACAGGACATTCTCCTCAGTGGGGTTGCTGGTATTCCCTATGGGGTGGTGGGTTATGCATTTTGGGTGCAGCAGTCAGTTACTGGGGGGAGGCAATGCTGCTGGGCATGACATCCCAATGTGTGACTGTTACAATCTTTCTGGCCTCTGTTCTGCAAAATTCCCTGAGCCTTGTGGGTGTATTTTAAATGTATTTTATTGATGAGCACTTAGGAGCCTCTGGATTTCTGCTTTGGCATGTGTTGAGTATCCACAGCATCTATGTCCTTCACCCTGGCCCTGATTGTCAGACTTGCCATGAGAACAGCATTCTTGCTCATCTCCCCACTTCCTCTGTGGTTTTGCCTGTGCCTTGACTGGGATGCAAGAGGTGGTTTATCTCCTTGGGTCCTCTACCTTCTGAAAAAGAAAAACAGATTCTCCAATGGAGAGTAAAATAATCATAGTTTAAATGGGATAAGTGTTATTAGGGAGAAGTTAATGAATATAACCCCCCTTTTAGCCAAAGACTAGTGGGAACTTGACATTGGAGAGCATAATCTTTGTTTCCATAGGATTTAGATCTGGTTACCAGTTACAGATATGTTTTTTTCTTTCCACTGAGCAGATCTTTTAGCAAATCAGAAAGGCATTGGTTACACACCTAGGCTGTGTGCCCCCATTGCACTGGTGTGTACCTCTTGTCAGGCTGGTTGTTTCTGAGTAGCTTAGGTGACCACTTTCCCCCAGTAGCTCATGTAGCACATTCCATCACTAGAAGGGCTGTCTGGGAACTGGCTCTCTTACAATTTTTAAATACAATGAAAACTTGATTGCCTTATTACTTTAGAGGAAAATACTAGTTTCCAACACTCTCTTTGAGAAATGTGATGTTTTTTTTTTTTTTTTTTAGAGTGCAGTTCTTAAGGACAGAACTATTAAGGTAAGAAAATGTAGAACAAATTTTATAATAAAAATAACAATGAACATACACTCACCATATGGTAAAGTAGGCTAGGCTGGCTGAACAGAGAGCCTTGGGAATCTGATTATATCTGTTTCCCCAGGGTTGGGATTACAAGTGTACTCCACTGTGTTTGAGGGTTTTTTTTTTTAATTTATTTATTGATTTTTTTTTTAAGTTTGTACTCTTATATCCCTTATCTTTGGCCCTTTTTTTACTGAGGGACCTTCTCAGTGAGGTTATCAGAATTCCTTTTTTTTCCTTTTCTTTTCTTTATTTCTTTCTTTTTTTTTTTTGCATCAAGGCTAAGCTAATTTTATACTCTTCAACTTTTTATTTAACCTTAACAATACCACAGAGTAGATCTTACAAATGAAATATTTTAGTGATCTTTAACTTTATTAGATTAAGAGAAGGAAAGAGGAAGAAAGTGCAGAGATCTTCTGCCATGTGGAGCACAGAAGGAGATAGAGAGCCCATGTGAGGGTAAGGGGGGTGGTCTCCCCTCATCTTGCTCAAGTGGGCAGAGATAATGGAAGCTTATCAGAGCCTCAAAGATCAGGAACAATCCAAGACAGCATGTCCCCTGGTACACATCTATTCATAACCTTAATTGTGTTGGATTTCGCCTTCAGGCTCAGGTGAACCTGAAAGAGCTGATTGGTCTGAGCTAGTGGCTGGCTCAGGAAAAGGCCAGCCATGACTCCAAGTTCTGGGGACCAGGCTTGATCAACCACAATGTCAGGATTAGATTTAAATTCTAGGAAAGGGAACCTCAGGTTATTTGTGGAAAACACACCTAGGGAACTTCTATACATAAGAAATAAGTGTCAGATCATTCTTTGATCACTAGCAAAGGGAGAAGTCTCAAAAGTATTTCTGCCTTCAGTTTTAAGTGTGCAATCACCCTAACTGCCTCATTGGTCCTCACATATCTCTTTCCCTGGAAGGCTACAACCGAACCCTCTCAGAAGGAAGTCACCCCCCACAATCTTCACCCCTTTTTGGTCCAATTTAATATTTTTTTTTAAATTCCATAATTGTAAACAATATACCATGATAATTCCTTCCCTCCCTCAGACTTTCCCATTTTAAACTCCACTCTCCATCATATACCTTCCCCATTTCAATCAGTCTCTCTTCTATTTTGATGTCATCATCTTTTCCTTCTATTATGATGGTCTTGTGTAGAGAGTGTCAGGCACTGTGAGGTCATGGGTGTCCAGGCCATTTTGTGTCTGGAGGAGCACATTGTAAGGAGTCCTACCCTTCCTTTGGCTCTTTCTGCCACCTCTTCTACAATGGACCCTGAGCCTTGGAAGGTGTGATAGATATATTGCAGTGCTGAGCACTCATCCATCACTTCTTCTCAGCACCATGGTGCCTTATGACTTATGACTTATTCCAAGGTCACTGCCATCTGAAAAGAGAAGTTTCTTTAACCAAAAGTGAGAGTAGCACTAATATATGGGTATGAACATTAAGAGAAGTGCTTACTGGGCAGTTTGGTGAGTACAGTATATGCATTTAGCTAGACAGCAGCAGATATAATTTCTTGTACCCTGTCAGAGTCTGAATATGAAGGACTCTCCTCTGGCCCAAAAAGAAAAACAGAGTCTCCGTGAATTCAGACTCATGAACAAACACTGGCATAAGCCATCCATAAATCACAGATAATCAAGCCATATCTATACCCATAAACAACCCCTAACTGCATTGAAACGTAGTGGGTGTTACTCCTCAGAAATCATACACCTCAAATTACTTATTAGAAAATACCTTCAACAGCCCACCAGACCCTCACCCATACCTCCTTCTTTGAGCGGTTAATAAGCTTCACTTCAGCTCAAGTGAGGCACAGAGAGCCTCTAGCCCATAAAAAAGTCTATGTTCCTCACTGTTTATCATGGCTTCAATAAACAGTGTCCTTCTGTTGCAGTTTGAGTCTTGTCTTTCTCTTCAACTTGAAGGCCAACATACCCAGGGCACACATTGTGTAGCTGGGAAGATGTTGCAGCCCCAAGCTTAATTTACCCCCTACTTCCAGATAGGGAGAACATGGTCGTAAAAAGAGACAGAATTGGGATTCATATGCAGATCTTTCTCTCTTTTTTTTTTACTATAATGGAGGTTATTAATTATAGCATATCATGGTCAAATCATACTGAAGATAAATAAAATCTAGAGTACAAACTAAAGTATGAAGGGCTATGTCTTATAAATATTCTTTGTGATTTTAGGTCTACTCAGTGCTTTCCATGGGAAAACTGCTTTTGGTAAAGGATCTAGTAAGTAGTTGAGGAGACATATACCTGTATTTTAACTACTCTCATCAAATAGATGATGTCACTGCCAAATATCCAGTAAATAGAAGACAGTTAACATTGAACAATATATATTCTGCTTTTATCTGGCAAGTTTTCTCTGTTGGAACTTTAAATATTTTTCATTTGATCTGAGTTAAAACATATAGTTGTAGTTTGAGATCATTGTAGAAGGCTAGCTGAGATTATCCTTCAAATAGCAACCATTACTTACTTTCATCACAAAGGCAACAGTACACTGTACTCTGTGAATAACCTAATAAGAAAATTAAAATTGAAGACATAAGGTGAGAAATATTTGTCCAAGTAAATACAGACAAAAATATTTTTTTCAGTTATTTCTGTTCACACTACATCTAATTTCATCATTTATTTCTATTTCCTTTTCTTCTTATTTTTAAAGAATATTTTTTATCATTTTATTGTGTAAGTTGTTTTGCCCTTACTCATCTGTATTGTACTGGCTTTGTTATTCTTGTTTTCTAGAAAATAAGAACACTGCCTGCCCATAAGTACAAATATACTTATTTAATGCTCATCATCATACTAATTCACACATCACCATCTCAAGAAGCACTTCTCAGTGCCCAGACCCTAAGCTCCCATTTGGATTTGAAAGTATTCTGATTACATGCAATAATAAATTAATATTATCCCAATGACTTACATAACTGAATTGATTTCATAAGGTATAATCTTCCATTTCTAGGGGTCCTATTCTCTTGTAACATTTCACATTGCACATTCAAGTTTATTTTACATTATTGGCTATTTTTCTTTTCCAAAAATTCAATTTTTTTCTTCCTAGTGATTTCTCAGTAATGGTTTACTGTACTCATGTGAGACAATCCAAACATAGTCCAACAGAGGTGTTTTCTGGACAATATCCAAGAAGCTCAGGGCAGCGTCGTGCTGTGATAATTACAGATGTTCTGATGAAAGGGGAAAGAAGCAACAATCTACAGTTAGTTGTAAATTCCAGTAAATATGCTTATCTATCTGGGTAGCCTATAAATCTTAAATTAACCACATAATCCCTGCATATGTATTTGGAAAATTTAGCTAGAGAACAGTTATAATGTGGAATTCTATTTTCACCTGTTTAAGTATGAGATAAAGCTGCTTTTTCATTATAGTTAACATTAATGTATTTCTTTCTTGTTTTTTTTTCCCCAGATATAATGTGGTTGCTGTACTGCTGTATGCACCCCTCTCATTCACAGATTTGTAGAATCTAGAAAGAATCCCTTCTAACATATTTCAAAACCCAATTTTATTCAAAATCTCCTCTTCAGCATAATTATAAATTATATTAAAAGTGCATTCAAAATGAAAGAAGTGATTGAAGATTGCAATGAAACATGATTTATAACTACTTACTTAAAGGATATTTTCATTATATATCCCTAAAAGCAAACTGAAAACAGAGCCCATCAAAACTCAGCAATAATTATGAAGAAGGGAAAAGTGCACAAAAGTTCTTGATATTAAGTTTAGTAGGGAATAATTTGTTGTTAGAGACACTTCTTTTCTACACAAATTTATAAAAATACTTCAATTAATTTGATTTTATTTCAGTTTATATTACAATAGGATTGCTACTATATTTAACAGTGCAAAACTCTTTTTTCCTAATTTGGTTGAATTATTACAATTATGATCATTTTAGAAAATATAAAACTTCTGAAATATAAAATATATTATACTGATACATTTGTTGATTGCATATTTCAGACAAAACAGACTCTCTTAACCCCAAAATAGTAAGACTCTGGAACAAAAGCAAGACTAGTCTAAGAAGCACTGGAGCCAGACATCCAAACATAGGTGTGCACCTCTGGCTACAGACGAGCATGTGAGGCACCACACTTCACCACATCACAACACACATGCATGCACCTGCATAAACACACACACAAAGAGAGAGAGAGAGAGAGAGAGAGAGAGAGAGAGAGAGAGAGAGAGAGAGAGAGAGATAAAGTATGAAAAAAGCAAAATAATAGTGATATTGCTATATGTTTGGTAGAAGTTCTTAACAGTCTATTATTGACTTCTATGTTTGTTTTTTTTAAGGCTATTATAACAACTTGCCATATACTTGGTGGCTAAAACAGCAGAAATTTATTCTATAATACAAGTCTGAAATTTGGGGCAGTTGCATTACCTATGGACTTCCTAAAGGAAAATCTATTTGACATCTTCTCTAACTTCCCCTAGCATCTTTGTATTTGTGCCTGTATCAATTCAATCCCTATGTTCCTCTTTTCATGATCTTCTCCATGTATCTGTCTTATATATACTTGTCATGGGAATTAAGATATGCAAACAATTAGAGTTGTCCAAAATTAATGGAATACAATAATAATAATAATAATCAATTATATAATAATCAATTTCCCCCATTGTTGAATTGTAAGTAATGTTACAGCACTAGAGTCTTATTTTCTGTGAAATTCACCCACATGTTTGATTGTGGGCAATCACAGATCACCTTATCCCAATATTATTATACCACATTTGCAAAGATCCTTTCTCTAAAGAAGGCAGCATTTACATCGACTAGAATTAAGACTTGAACATGTAATTTTGGTTAGTATACAGATCATTGCAGCTTTCCATATCACTTGTTTTATTTTCCTTAGAGACATTGAATCTAGGACATTTTGGGATATAGTAATACCATTAATCAGTAAACAATGTAATTAACACCATAGAATCTGATCACTCTGATTATCAATCATTTCTCCATGTGGAACATCTGGAGGAATCACAGGACAGGATGTTTTAATTTACAGATTTGGTTGTAGCACAATTTTTTCTTAGAAAATAATATAGCAAAGCTATTAACCTACCACTTTGAATCGATGTGGTTCAGAATGTGCTTTGCATAGAAGTGGGTTTAGACACATTGCATAACTATTATATCCAGATGATATTTTACTCATAACAACTTATGCAAATTTATAAATACACAATTTGTAAGGATCATTTTTATGGAGGCTTATACTTTTAAGGTTTTAGAAGAACATAAAGTAATAAGAAAATGAGCTCAGAACCACTCAATCTCCTCATGACCATTCTTGTAGAACACTTAGTTAGAAAATAAAGTTAAGAAGGTAACATAACATAAAATATAATTATATATGTATATAGAGTCTGATAAAATGTAATATTAATACTCTTGAATGGAAGTGATGTTGAACAGTTAGGGTTTTATAGTTTTATTAACTAAAGTTATATAAATATCAGGGTAACTTAGAATTTGTACCTACGATGAAGGATTTTTCTATAGATAAATGCTAGATAAAATATATATTAATTTCAGTTCATTTTATTCTATATACAATGAAGAATGTGCAGTTATTTTATTTTCATTTCTTTATTATTCAGAAATTTAATATATGAACATATGGCAAATTGGCCTTATTCCCATCCCAATATGTTCATGTTGTTTTTCTCTCCCACACTCATTCCATTGAGGTGGAGAGGGCTCTTCAATGGAGTAATCAGTAATCTCTGTAGGGTCATAAATACATCGGTCTGTCTGTGTGTGCAGGCAGGGGTGAGGGAATGCCTCACAGTACACCTTTACACACTGTGGCTTTTATATTCTTTCTGTACACTCTTATGCAATGTTCCCCTAGCCTTAGAAAGTGTGTTATAAGTCTCCTTTAGTGTTGAGCTCTCAGCAGTATCGGATTTTCTGCTTTGATGAGTTTTGAGTCTCCTAAATTTCTACGGCCATCTCCTTAGAGGAGGTGCTCAGATTAGCAGTGAGAGCAACACTCATATATATCTTCCTCTTCCACTGTGCTATATTTCCTGAGTCTTGGCAGATGTGCTAGACATGACTTGTCTCAGTCTAGGTGGTCAGCTTTCTTTTTCATAATATTAATTGGTCTTAAGTCTCCTTGGTATTCACTGCCATCTGAAAATATCAGGTTTTAGCCAAGAATGAAAGTAGCATCTATCAAAGGGGATAAACACAGATGTTTAGAAGACTTTTTGATGGGTATTACCTCTCCTTATAGCCACTGGAGTATATTTCCTCTAGATATAAGCCATAGACTTCTGATGTGGTTCTCTGTATCAAGCATGGATTGTCTTCCACTTAGCAGGCCTAATGTCCAATTAGAGCACAGTTGATTATCTCATAGTATGTTTTGCCCAATTGCACCAGTTTGTAGATATTGCCTGGCTGATTAATTTTGTAGCTTGCAGAATCCAATGCTCAATCAATATGTTTGTGACATTTATTCCCCCACAGCTTGTGTAGCACTTTTCAGCACTATAAGAGCTAACCAGCAGGGAGCTGGCTTCCATCTGAATTCCAACATAATTTCTCAATGTCCCAAAACCACAGCCTATGGTGTCTTCAGAAATAGGTCTTATGTTTAGTTTTGGTGGGTATCCAAGTGCTTTGGCAATGGCCTCCATTAAAGATAGATGTGACATTACAGTAAAAGGATTTGCAAAGATATTAAAAACAAATATAAATGGAGAACAAGCAGAAATAGCCATATTACTATCCAACAAAATAGACTTTAATCCAAAAGTATTCAAAGAAATATAGAAGAGCACTTTATACTTATCAAGGGAACAATTCAGCAAGAGGATATTATAATCCATAAACATATATAGATAGACCAAGTACAGGAACACCAAATTTCATAAAGCAAAATCTACTAGACACTAAATAAGAAATATATTCTAACACAAGAATAGTGAATAACTGTAATACCCCACTATCCTCAATGGACAGATCATCTAAAGAGAAAATAGTTAAGCAATACCATAGATCTGATTGACTTAATAGATACCTATAGAAAATTCCATCCAAACTCTAGAATACACATTCTGCTCACTAGCTAGGGAATCTTCTCCAAAATAGATCATATATTTAAACATAAAGTAAGTCTCTGTAAATTCCATAAAACATATAACTGTCTGTGTTTTTTCTCACCACAATGCAATAAAGCTAGAAACTAATAACAAGAGAAACAACAAAATACACAAACTCCTGGATATTAAACAATACATTTTTGAGCAATGAATGAGTTCATGAAAAAAATCAATAAGGAATTTGTTTTTTAATTCTACAACTGAAAGAGAATGAAAGTACAACATACCAAACTAAAGTGCCACAATGAATGCAGTCCCTAAGAGGGAAGTTTTAAGCTCAAAAAGCCTACATTACAAAAGTAGAGGGATATCAAATAAGTCATTTAACTATTCATCTGAAGACTTTTGAAGCACAAGAACAAGCCAAACCCAAAATAATATCAGTCTATACTTATGTGACCTATAAGAGCCCACCAAAAACCTCCAGGGCTGAAAAACTCTTTCAGCAAAGAGCCAGGTTATAAAATCAACACAGAAAAAGCACTAGTCTGTTTATATACCAACAGTAAATATATGGAGAAAAAAATCACAGAAGCAGTCCTATTTATAACAGCCACAAAAATTAAATATCCTGGAATATCCCTAACCAAGTGAGTGAAAGACCTCTTCAAAGAATATGCACTTAAATGGCCATGGTTCCACTTATAATTTTACCCTCAATATTCATTAAATCATATTAATAAAAAACTTTTATGATAATTCTAATGAGTTTTTGTAAAGTTTGTTACATGAACTGCATTCCCCAGAATTCCATTTGATATATGTTCTTGGTAATAAACCATAAGAAAGAGACACTTGGGAGAGATACTTGGATGGCAGAGATAAATCAACAGCCATTATTCATTTCATAATGTCTTCAACGATCTGATTGTGTGAGTGAGAAGCTAGTTCTCTACCTATTCCACAAGGCCATAAATATTCCTTCCCCTTCTGCTCTTGGGTTAGTCATGCTGGACACGAGGACTGAGCAGCTCCCAGATTCGGTGATTCTTGGGCCTGCAATTGCTATTGTACTACTGTAAGCTTATTCAATAAATCCCCCTTTTAAATAATTCATTCTAGCAGTCCTGTTCCCCTAGCAAACCCTGACTAATACAGATTTTGATACCATGAGTGGTGGTTCTAGAGAAACAGAATTGTAAGGATAGTTTTCTCTTGTGGGCTTAGTGCTATCTGGGGTTGGCTCTCCAATTTCAGTACTACTAAAGGCTGGTGATAAGGAGAGCACTTTTCCTGGAAATGAGGAGGGCACTAATAATCCATGGTGTGCACTATTTCAAGAACTCAGTGAGATAGATGTATTTTGTGACCCTGAGTCATGTCTTGTGAAGAGTGAGGAATTTAGTGACTCTGTATTTAAAGCATTTGAATATTTGTGGAAAAGTAAGGCCATTGATGAGGCTGGTTGGTTGCTTGTAGCATCTCTGAACAAACTAGTGAGGGAACAGCAGAAGCTCAAAAAGGAAAATTCCAAGCTTAAGACCCACATACATGATCTCAATGTTTCTAAAGGTGCCCTGGTGGAGAGTCTCCTCTCTAGCCAGAACAGGGCTCAGATTGCAGAAAACCAAACCTAAGCTCTCATTGTGAGATTGGCTAACTTGCAATGTAAACTCAAATCCCAGCCTCACCAACTATCAGGAGTTAAAATGAGGGCACTGATTGGAAAAGAGTGGGATCCTGTGACTTTGTATGGGGATGTGTGGGGACATGGAAGTGTTAGGAGGTGAGGTACACTCCTAAAGAACTTCAGGGGTTGTCTAACTTGTACAAGCAGAAGCATGGGGAATATGTGTGGGAATGGATTTTAAGGGTGTGGGATGATAAAGGAAGGAACATAAGATTAGATCAGGCTGAATTTACTGAAATAGGCTCATTGAGCAGAGATTTTAGATTTAACAGTACAGCTCATGCAGTTGGAAAGAGTGCCAAGAGTTTATTTGATTGGTTGGCTGAAGTATGGATCAAAAGATTGCCTACTGTGAATGAGTTCGAGCTGCCTGAAATCCCTTGGCTTAATGTCGATGAAGAGATTAAAAAGCTCAGAGAACTTGGAATGCTGGAGTGGATTTGCCATGTAAACTCATCTTTGCCCCCACAATGGGAGCATTCAGAAGATGTGCCCTTCACTAAGACTATAAGAAACAGATTTGTGAGGGGAGCGCCTCACAAAGTCTCCCATCTTTTATATAAAGAAGACTTCACAGTGGGAGCTGCAGTTGCTGCATTAGGTGACTTAGATGCAATGGGCATGACTGGATCTCAGGGTAACAACAGCCAAGTGGCAGCGCTGAATCAACAAAGGTAGGGTGAACGTGTTTTTTGTAATAGACAATGCAGGCAAAGTTATACACATAAAGGTATGACTTGTATGGACGTTTGGAATTGGCTGATTAATCATGGTGTTCCCAGAAGTCAAATAGATAAGAAGCCTACTGAGTTTCTTCTTGATCTGTATAAGCAGAAAAGTTCCAGAGCAAGGGAGCATGAAGCCACTTTGAATTATAGCAACAGAGAATCAAGACCTCTTAATCAGTTTCCAAACTTGAGCCAGTTTACATATCCTAAGCCCCTTGATTGGAGGGGTGGATGGGTCCCCTCTAGGAAGGACCCTCCTGAAAGCGCCAAAAGTTTCAATATTAAACTTACACCTATCCTTCCTCAGAGGGACCTGTGGCCTTTTGCTAGGGTAACTGTACACCGGGTGAAAGGAAATAATCAGATCTTTTGGGGCCTACTGGACACTGGCTCTGAATTGACATTGATTCCAGGAGACCCCAAAAAACACCATGGCCCTCCAGTTAAAGTAGGTGCTTATGGAGGTCAGGTGATCAATGGAGTTTTGGCAAATGTTAGACTGACAGTGGGTCCAGTTGGTCCCCAAACTCACCCTGTTGTTATGTCCCCAGTCCCAGAATGCATAATTGGGATAGATATACTTAGGAGTTGGAAGAACCCCCACATTCATTCCCTAACTTGTGGAGTGATAGCTAGTGTGGTTGGAAAGGCCAAATGGAAGCCATTGAGGCTCCCATCACCAGGGAAAATAGTGAATCAAAAACAGTATCACATCCCTGGAGGGATTTCAGAAATTAGTGCCACTCTAAAGGACTTGAGGATGCAGGGGTGGTGGTTCACACCACATCTCCCTTTAACTCTCCTATTTTGCCTGTTCAGAAGACAGATGGATCTTGGAGAATAACTGTGGATTATCAGAAACTTAATTGGGTGGTGACTCCAATTGCAGCTGCTGTACCAGACGTGTTTTCTTTACTTGAGCAGATTAACACATCTCCTGGTACCTGGTATGCAGCTATTGATCTTGCAAATGCTTTCTTCTCCATACCTGTCCATAAGGACCACCAGAAGCAATTTGCCTTCAGCTGGCAAGGTCAGCAGTACATATTTACTGTTTTACCTCAAGGTTATATTAACTCTCCAACCCTGTGTCATGGCTTAGTTCGTAGGGACCTTGAATTGATCACCTGTCCCTTCCACAGGGTGTCATGTTGGTCCATTATATCTATGATATAATGCTAATTGGATCAAATGAGCAGGAGGTGACAACCACTCTGGAGTTGCTGGTACAGCATATGTGCCTCAGGGGATGGGAAATAAATCCATCCAAAATGCAAGGACCTTCCACCTCAGTGAAAGTTCTAGGAGTTCAGTGGTGTGGGACATGCAGGGATATTCCTTCTAAGGTGCAGGGCAAGTTGTTGCATTTGGCCCCTCCTACCACTAAGAAAGAAGCACAACGTCTAGTGGGCCTATTTGGATTTTGGAGACGGCACATTCCTCACTTGGGCATCTTACTCCATCCCATATACCAAGGGACTCAGAAAGCTACGAGTTTTCAGTGGGGCCCAGAACAAGAGAAGGCTCTTCAACAAGTCCAGGCTGCTGTGCAGGCTACTCTGTCCCTTGGGCCGTATGATCCAGCAGATCCTATGGTACTTGTGGTTTCAATGGCAGACAGGGATGCTGTTTTGAGCCTTTGGCAGGCCCCCACAGGTGAATCACAGAGGAGGCTGTTGGAATTTTGGAGCAAGGCCCTGCCATCATCTGCAGAAAATTATTCTCCATTTTAGAGACAGCTCTTGGCCTGCTATTGGGCCTTAGTGGAAACTGAACATTTGACAATGGGCCATCAAGTTACTATGCGACCTGAGCTGCCCATTATGAGCTGGGTGTTATCTGGCCTACCAGGCCATAAAGTTGGACATGCACAGCAGCAGTCCATCATTAAGTGGAAGTGGTATATACATGATCGGGCTTGAGCAGGCCCTGAAGGTACTAGTAAGTTACATGAGGAAGTTGGCCAAATGCCTATGGTTGCTACTCCTGTTGCAATGCCTTCTGTCCCCAAGCATGCACCTATGGCATCATGGGGTGTGCCCTTTGATCGATTGACTGAGGAGGAGAGGTCTAAGGCATGGTTTACAGATGGTTCAGCACGTTTTGCAGGCACTGCCCAGAAGTGGACAGCTGCAGCATTACAGCCCCTTTCTGGGACAACTCTGAAGGACTATGGTGAAGGGAAGTCTTCACAATGGGCAGAACTTTGGGCAGTGCATCTGGTTGTGCATTTTGCTTGGAAGGAAAAATGGCCAGATGTGCGGTTATACACTGACTCATGGGCTGTGGCCAATTGGAAGAAACACAACTGGAAAATTGGTGAAAAGGACATTTGGGGAAGGTGTATGTGGATAGAACTCTCTGAATCCACAAAGGATATAAAGATACTTGTGTCCCATGTTAATGCTCATCAGAAGGTGACCTCATTGGAGGGTGACTTTAATAATCAAGTAGATAAGCTGACCCGTTCTGTGGATAGTGGTCAACCCTTTTCCTCAGCCACCCTTGTCATTGCCCAATGGGCCCACGAACAAAGTGGCCATGGTGGCAGAGATGCAGGCTATGCATGGGCCCAGCAACATGGACTTCCACTAACTAAGGCTGACCTGGCTATGGCTACTTCTGAGTGCCAAATTTGCCAACAGCAGAGACCAACTCTGAGTCCCCAATATGGTAGTATTCCTTGGGGTGACCAGCGAGCAACCTGCTGGCAGGTTGACTACATTGTACCTCTTTCATCATGGAAAGGGCAGCGTTTTGTCCTTACTGGAATAAACACTTATTCTGGGTATGCATTTGCCTTTCCTGCATGTAATGCTTCTGCCAAAACTACCATCTGTGGGCTTACAGAATGCCTTATTCACCGTCATGGCATTCCACACAGCATTGCTTCTGACCAAGGAACTCACTTCACTGCCAAGGAAGTATGGTACTGGGCTCATGATCATGGAATTCACTGGTTACCATGTGCCCCACCACCCTGAAGCAGCTGGATTGATAGAACAGTGGAATGGCCTTTTGAAGAAACAGCTACAGCACAAACTAGGTGGCAATAGCTTGAGAGCTGTGGGAGTGTCCTCCAGAAGGCTGTATATGCTCTGGATCAGCATCCTATATATGGTACTGTTTCTCCTATAGCCTGGATTCACGGGTCCAGGAATCAAGGGGTGGAAATGGGAATGGTCCCACTTACCATCACCCCAAGTGACCCATTAGCAAGTTTTTTGCTTCCTGTTCCTGTAAGCTTACACTCTGATGGACTAAAAGTCTTGGTCCCAGAGGGGGGAGTGCTTTTTCCAGGAGACATAAAGAACATTCCATTGAATTGGAAGCTAAGACTCCCCCCTGGTCACTTTGGGCTCCTAATGCCCTTGAGTCAACAGGCTGAGAAAGGAGTTACAGTGACATCAGGGGTGATTGATCCAGATTACCAGGGGGAAATTTGACTGCTCCTCTACAATGGAGGAAAGGAAGAGTATGCCTGGAGTGCAGGAGATCCTTTAGGGCATCTGTTAGTGTTACCATGTCCTGTTGTCAAAGTCAATGAATGACTGCAACAACCCAAGAGAAGTAGTGTGATAAATGGCCCAGATCCTTCAGGAATGAAGGTATGGGTTACCCCTCCAGGTAAAGAACCAAGACCTGCTGAGGTTCTTGCTAAAGGTGGAGGAAATACAGAATGGGTAGTAGAAGAAGGCAGTTACAAATACCAGCTAAGGCCATGTGACCAGTTACAGAAACAAGGACTGTGATTGTAATGTTTCTGTCCTGCCTTGATAACAGAGTGTTTGTATGTATCTACACCAATATTATGATTATATCCTTAGCTAACTGGTGAATTTATATTAGACCCATTATATTAGAGACTAAGCTTGTGTTGGGGGGAAGATTTTGCGGTTCCGGTTGTGTGTGGGATAGTTATGCCATGTTAGGCAGAATTATGAGCTTGTTACTGTTTTCATTTGGAAATTAAGTATGATGTAAGGAGACATGATTTGATGCCAAGTTGACAAGGGGTGGACTTGTGATAGTTAAGGTGTTGTCAACTTGATCTGCTTAGTAATCCACAGGTTGCTTCTAGGAAGGATCAACTAAAGGAAGAAGTTTTTCCCCCAGGGTGAGCTCTTCCCCCAGAGTGGGCAGCCCCATTCAGAGAGGGACTTGATATAAGGAAGCTCTGGGTAAAAAGAGTTCCTGCCTTTCTCCCTTCTACTTGGATTTGGAATTTATTGTTTTTTAAGATATCAGAATTATGTAAAAAAAAATCTAAAAATATTGGTAAAAATTAATATACAGCAAAATTAATTTTGCTTTTGTGTGCATGTTTGTACATGTACTTCTGTTCTCATTAAGAGTATCAGACAGGGCTGGGAAAATGGCTTAGCAGTTAAGGCATTTGCATGTAACCAAATGCACAACGGGGCAGATGCATCTGGAGTTGTTTTCAGTGGCTAGGGGCCCTGGCGTGCCCATTTTCTCTTTCTCTCCATCTGCCTTTCTCTCTCAAAGAAAGAAAGAAAGAAAGAAAGAAAGAAAGAAAGAAAGAAAGAAAGAAAGAAAGAAAGAAAGAAAGAAAGAAGGAAGGAAGGAAGGAAGGAAGGAAGATAGATTTAAAAAAGGAGTCTCAGGCATATTATAATGTAGGAGTTTACAGGATCAGTTGCTTTGTGATTAAAGATCTAGGTGCTGAATATGATTATTAAGAATCAGAGCAAGAAAATGTGAGTCAAGAATAAGATAAGATAGCTAAAACCTAAAAAAAGCACCTAAAGTGGGGAACATGAAAAAATCTTAAAGGGACTACAAGGCAAGTCTTGAATGAAATATTATGGTATAATAAATAATTATCTACAAGATGAACCATGGGGCTCAAAGACATGTTGTTCGGGGCTCAAAGACATAGATATTTATAGCATGCTCATTATACAGGAAAGTAGATAATAAAATTTCAAAAATACTTATAAATCATATGTTTACTTTAATGATTTATGTCTTTATTCATTCAGATTATTCTCTGGCCTCCTAGATGTTACCATCAACATCTATAAAATAGAAGACTCATTTTCCCAAAGAATGCTGGACAAAGTTTCAAGAAAGTCCCAGAGACTGAAAAGGCATGGCTTCAAGTAGTTACATGATGGTATTCAGTAAAGTACCTGGCTACCAAGGGTGACAATAATACACTTTTTAGCTCCCTTCCTGGACTCTTACATAGTGTAAGATTTTATTCTAAATAATCTCTTAATGGTCTCCATGGTCATTGCATCATACCTTACTAATCAAGAGAATTTACAAATTAGCTTGAAAGACATAATATAGTACTTCTATGGGTCATACCATCTAGAATTAAAGAACATTCTATTTACTCATAATTTTAAAATGATGAGTCTAAATTACAAGTGATATAGAAATAATAATTGACATCTTCAGGGTAGATAGAGCAAATAAGTTTAATGAGCCAAATTGCCTTATAATTGAATACTTTGAATTAATTTTATTATGTATATTTGCAGTTTATTACATTGTATCATGGCATACATATGAATAGTAAATTGGTTGCCATAGTGAATATATTAACTTATTTTTCCTCCCACATCATTACTTTTTATGACAAGAACAGCTCAAATCTGTTTACTTAATAAAGATCTGTAACCCAATGTATTTTATTTACGTCATATAATATATTAACTCTCTAAAATTGTTTCATATATATGTCCCTTTGAATTGCATGTTCCTATTTATTCTAGCCCTCTTGCCCATTCACCAGTAGTAACCACGGTTTCATTCTATTATCATAGAACACATTTTATAATGTAGGATATTTAAGTGGTATCATGTAACATTTTTCAGTCTATTTCAAGCTAGTTTAACTCAGAGAAATTCCTTACA
This sequence comes from Jaculus jaculus, assembly GCF_020740685.1. NCBI lineage: Eukaryota > Metazoa > Chordata > Mammalia > Rodentia > Dipodidae > Jaculus > Jaculus jaculus. Next base: position 16,791,357 of record NC_059125.1, on the reverse strand, counting down.
GGTATATCTATGTTGCAGAAATAGCTAGATCTCATACTTTTGAGACTGAAGAATATTCCACTGTCCATATGTACCTCATGTTCCTGCTTCATCAATTGGACATTTAGCTTGTTTCTCTGTGTTAGTTATTCTGCAATTAATGCAGGATTGTGGTTATCTTTACAAGGTGGTAATCTTAATTTCTTTGAGTAAATACTCAGAAAAAGGATTGCAGAATCAAATGGCACTTTGCCAAAAAATAAAAAAAAGAACTTTAAGTTGGGCACTGGTGAGCTAAGAATTTTGAACAAACCAAATAGGACCTTGCCCTTATTGACATTTGAGATGAATTGCAAATGGACCCTGACCAGAGTCCATTTGAATTGAAGCACTGCGCATTTAAAAAAAAATATGTTTAGCTATCTAGGTGAAGCTTATACCAACTCTGATTAGAGATATTGTACAATGCAAAAAAAAGTGTATGTAATCACTTTGGATCGGTAAAATTAGGAAGCATTGTACCAACAAAATCTTAGTGGGAGAAATTTGATCATAATGAGCCAAGAATACCTTAAAGAAATAGAGCAGAAATGCTAGCATGGCACTGTAGAGCTAGCTTAGCAGTTAAGACACTTGCCTGCGAAGCCAAAGGACCCAGGTTTGATTCTCCAGCACCCACGTAAGCCAGATGCACAAGGTGGCACATGCATCTGGAGTTCATTTACAGTGGCTGAAAGTACTGGTGCACCCATAATTGTCTCTCTCTCTCTCTCTCCCTCAATCTCTCTCTCTCTCTCTCTCTCTCTCTCTCTCTCTCTCTCTCTCTCTCTCTCTCATCAGTCTCTCCCTTAGATAAAATAAATATTTTTTTTTCATTTTTTAAACATTTTTTTAAAGGTTAGTGTAGTGTCAAACATAGAAAAGACACCTTAGAGTATATATTTACATTTACCTGATGCAATTTGTTAGCCAAATGCTTAGTCTAATGGAGTTTAAAACTGTCCACATGCCAGAAATAATTGACTACAATATTTGAAATGAAGAGGATAATATTCAGTGCAAAATGTGCTTGTTCCAACAGTATCTGTACAAGAATCAAGGCTTAAATGACAGTTTTATTTTCTGATTGTGTGGCAAGACATATAATTTCTTTTACGTGTTTTTTTTTTTTTTTTTTTGGTGGGGGTTCAAAATAGGGTCCTGCTGTAGCCAGGCTGGTCTGGAATTCATTATGTACTCTCAAGGTGGCCTCAATCTCATGGTGATCCTCCTACCTCTGCCCCTCAAGTGCTAAGATTAAAAGTGTGCACCACCATGCCCGATTTTTTTTTTTTCTTTTTGGTAACACATACAAATTTTAAAGGATGGGTATTTCCTTCCATGTACTAAACTAAACAAGGGAATTTTGAAGAAAGAAATCAAAAACGTGCTTCAGTTTCAGCATAAAGACCATGCTTTGAGGACTACAGTATTAATTATGCTTAAGAAGAAGCCTTGGTGCAAGTAAGATAAACATCAGTACATAAGGGAAACTGTAGAGTTGAGCAGGAAGAAGAGAGGAAACACTGTCATAGCACAGGAATATTTTGCTCCTATTGAAAAGCTTTCCAAATCATTGCTTGAAAGACAAACATTATACATTTTATTATTAAATGGAATGGTTCAATTATCTGGTTATTAGGAGTTGGAGACCTACATTCTACAGCAAAGGATCAGTGATCAATGAATTAATTCAGTTTTGAAGTTTTTTATAGTGAAATGATTGAAAATATCTCATATAACTTGACTTACCCTTTAATAAGATTTATCCCCAGTATGGTAGCTGCCTTCTTAGAAATGGGGACCATCAAGTCATAGAGAAATTTTATTATACATGTAAATTCAAATTCAATTGTGTGGTTGTAAATGCCATTTTGGAGCCTTCCAGTGTGAATCCCCTATTATTTCTCCTTTGACAATACAAACTCTTTTAATATTTGTTTCTTATTTTTCTAAGTGATGCAAACCATTAATCTTCTGGAAAGCTTGCCATAAATAATTCCCTTGAAGAGATGAAATGTTTAATGTTTTCATCATGTGCTCAGTATTACTACAAGAGAATGTTAGGAATTTTAAAATTGATCAAACATCATAGAAAAGTGATGTATCCCTTTGGAATAGATGCCAAAGAGGAAAACCTTTATAGGAATAAAAGTATTGGTATTTCTGACTGAAGTTCAGTGCAAACAAGATCTGGCAGCCTTCCTTCACATCATGAAAGCATCATAGATATCATGAACTTGTCTCTATAAGTAAATTGGATTAATACATTTTTAGTGTAAGTTCTATAAAAAGCAAAGTAAGAAGCAAAGCTTTGAATATAGATAACTTCTTTGAGAGGTGAGAAGGAGACACAATAGATGAACATGATATAACCAACAAAATTAGTAAAGGTCAGTAGAGCTTGTGGTAAGGAGCACGTTATATATATATATATATATATCTTTATTTATTTATTTAATTTGAGAGACAGAGAGAGATTACAGAGTGAGAGAGAGGATGGGCACACTACAGCCTCCAGCCACTGCAAATGAACTCCAGTTGTGCAAATCACCTTGTGCTTATGGCTGATGTGTGTTCTGGGGAATCAAACCTGGGTCCTTAGGCTTAAAGGCTAAGCCAGCTCTTCTGCCAAGAAAACCAAAAGGAAATGGGGCTTCATTTAAAAATAACCTTCTGAAATAACATGTGGAACTTTTCTTGGGATTGTCTCAATGGCAGCCGGAGTTATTAGGCAAGATGAAGGGGCTGAGGTGATTAAAAAAAAAAAATCAGTCTCTATTCATATTCATTGACAGTTATGTGGAGAAATGTTTATAGCCTTAAGTATCCATATATCTATCCATGGGTCTACAGAAATCTATCCAACAAAAAAGATAAATTAGGGGGCTGGAGAGATGGCTTGGCAGTTAAGCGCTTGTTTGTGAAGCCTAAGGACTGCGGTTTGAGGCTCGATTCCTCAGGACCCACGTTTGCCAGATGCACAAGGGGGAGCACACGTCTGGAGTTCGTTTCCAGTGGCTGGAGGTCTGGTGAGCCCATTCTCTCTCTCTCTCTCTCTCTCTCTCTCTCTCTCTCTCTCTCTCTCTCTCTCTCTCCCTCTTACTCTCTCTCTGTCTGTTGCTCACAAATAAATAAAAATAAAAAATAAAAAGATAAAGGGTTTCATAAGAAAACTTTTAGCATGTTGCAAGAATTATTCTCAACATCAAATTTTCTTGAGTAGCCAATCAATGATCATAGGGATATCAATGTATCAGCTATGTGCCCTTTTTATATTTTTCAATCATATTCAGAAATAAAAATATTATAAATTACATGTTGCTGTATAACAGTGAAATGATAAAACAGAAACTATATATGTCATCCCCTAAGCTCCCCCTCCCAAACAGGATTGTAGAAATTGAGATTTCAAAGAGTTGCTTCTACATCCTCCCTGAAAGTAAACCCGGGCTCCAGTTTTGGACCCTAGAATCAATACCTTCGTTTATGGCAGTTCCTAAGCCCTTCCTCACCTACATGGGAGGAAACAGTCCCTCTCTTGAAGCTAACACCTGAAAGATCAAAAGCCCCTCTCACTAAGATTGGGACATTATATCTCCAGCATGATTCTTTTTTATTTATTTATTTATTTATTTAAGAGCGTCAGACACAGAGAGAAAGACAGATAGAAGCAGAGAGAGAGAATGGGCGTGCCAGGGCTTCCAGCCTCTGCAAAAGAACTCCAGACGCGTGTACCCCCTTGTGCATCTGGCTAACTTGGGACCTGGGGAACCGAGCCTCGAACCGGGATCCTTAGGCTTCACAGGCAAGCGCTTAACTGCTAAGCCATCTTCCAGCCCTCCAGCATGATTCTTCATCTCCACGTGAAACAGACAACCCATGAAGAGTGGGCCTTACACCCATTAAGCAGAGTACTAACCCCACCCCACCCCACTTCCCTTAAAAACCCTTCTCTCCTCGTCCTAGTAGACTCAGAGACCACTCCAGCCCTCTCTCTTTGCTCTGAGTTCTACCAGACTCTGATTGGTGTAAAATCAATACCGTGGGCCCTAAAAGAAATTGTCTCTGTAGTTTTCTATAGTTCAAGCTACCACAATTATTATGTCACCTGTGGACTTTTTGCATATGGCCTTTAATGCGTTAAATTGCATTTATTCTGTACCTAATTTTTGAATACTTTTATTGTGAAAGGATGTTGAATTCTCAAAAGCTTTCTATGCACCTATTTCCATGATCATATGATTATCTTTAATTCTCTCAATGTGGCGTATACATCTGTTATTTTGCAAATGTTGAACCATTTTTGCATTACATTACAAGATGTATTCACTTGGTTATAGTGATGATCCTTTGGTTATACTATTTAATTTGACTTGTCATTATCCTTTTCAGGACTTTTACAGCCAACTAAATCAAGAATACTGATCTTCATGGAGGGGATATGATGGAGAGCAGAGTTATGAAGGGGAACGTGGGGGAGGGAAATATCATGGTTTACTGTCTGTAAGCATAGAAGTTGTCAATAAAAATATATATTAAAAATAAAAATAAAGCCGGGCGGCGTGGTGGCACACACCTTTAATCCCAGCACTGGGGAGGCAGAGGTAGGAGGATCACCATGAGTTCGGGGCTACCTTGAAACTCCATAGTGAATTCCAGGTCAGTATGGGCTAGAGTGATACCCTACCTCAAAAAACCAAAGAATGAAATAAAATAAAAGAAAAAATAAAAATAAAATGAATACTGATCTTCAGATTTTTAAAAATTTTTCTCTACTTTCTGTTAGTGAAGTGGGGATATAAAACTCATCTTCCTGATGTGGCACATTTATACAATGGAGTTCTACTCAGCGGTAAAGAAAAATGAAGTTATGAAATTTGCAGAAAAATGGATGGACCTGGAATGGATTATACTAAGTGAGGTAACCCAGGCCCAGAAAGCCAAGCGCCACATATTCTCCCTCATATGTGGATCCTAGCTACAGATGATTGGGCTTCTGTGTGAGAATGAAAATACTTAGTAGCAGAGGCCAGTAAGTTAAAAAGGAGACACAAAGGGTAGAGAAAGGAAGCGAGGAGGGTACTTAATAGGTTGATATTGTATATATGTAAGTGCAATGATTGAGATGGGGAGGTAATATGATGGAGAATGGAATTTCAAAGGGGAAAGGTGGGGGTGGGGAGGGAGGAAATTACCATGGGATATATTTTGTAATCATGGAAAATGTTAATAAAAATTAAAAAAAAACCTCATCTCCCTGCTTCTGCCATGATTTCCCTGCCATGATGAAAATTCTTCTTGACACTATCATCTACAAATAAACTCTTTCCTTTCATAAATTGCTGCTGGTCAGGTATTTTGTCCCAGCAACAAGAAAGTAACTGCCGCAGTTTCTGTTAATGAAAGCAATACACATCTATAATATACCTTCTCTGAGTTTTCATTATGGAAAAAAAAATTAAGGTTTCTGACTAGATAGATTAATGGTACACAGTAGAAAAGGTGTTGCCAAAAAAAAAAAAAAATCAGTGGGCTTTAGACATATTTTCTTAAAGTGAGATAAAGTGTAAAAATTACAAACACTTAAGAATTAGGATATTAGAGCTGTTTTGAATTTTCATAAAATGTATGCAAAAAAATAAATGTCTATGTAAAATATTTATATCATATTTCTTTCTAATAATGCACACAAAAGTTTTAATAGCAATAATTTAGAGCTTTTATGTATGTACATGAACGGATTTCTTTCTTTAAAAAGTCTTTTTCCTTTGTGAATATTTGTACTGATTATAAAGATGGTTATAAATAGCCAACTATAATTTATTATTATACAGGTTTTTTTAATTTCCTATGCCACTGTGTCACATAAGAGCATTTTCATGAATGTACTTTGACAATGCTCCCTCTATGTCCGGCTACCTTGTCATCCCCCCACCCATTACTGTCCCTTGTGTCTCAAGACAGCTTCACTTCTCCCTTCAAATTGTGTGTGTGTGTGTGTGTGTGTGTGTGTGTGTGTGTGTGTGGTTGTATTTAAACAATATCTAAAAGCAGCAAATGAGAGACAACATGAAATATTTATTGTTCTGAGACTGTCTTAATAGGCTTAACATCACTCTCTCCAGGTGCCTCCATTTTCATGTAAAAAATAAGTACTTTCTTCTTTACAGATGAATAAAATTTCATTGTATATATAACCCATAGCTTCACCAGCATTTGCTGCTATTTGATTTCTTAATGAGTGCCTTTCTGATTGGGATGAGATGACATGTTGATGTAGTTTTAACTCTCACTTTGTAAGAAAATAAATGCCAAATAGAACAATGAGCTCAACTTAAAGACCAGAAAGCCTGAGTCTGTTAAAAGAGAAAGCACAAAAGACACTTCAGGATAAGAGAATAAGCAGGAATTTTCTGAAGAACACATAAGACAAGTGGAAAACATTGCCAACATAATACAAATGGCATTTCATGAAATGTAAAAAGTTCTGCACAGTAAAGGAAACAATTGTGTGAAGTGACAGAATAGGATAATATCTTGCCTAGCTATGCATCTGACAGAATTTTTTTAATTTTTATTTTTATTACATCGAAACTGTATGGCTGCATCAAGTGTTAGCAACATCAATCCCCCCATCCCTGCCCGTGTTCCACTAAAGGCCCCTCTTGTTTGTATTCACCAGGGAGGTGTGGGTTATGAGTCAGTCATCGTGGCAGGGGGCGTGGGGGTGGGAATGCTTTTGTGTGGCTCTTACATTCTTTCTACACCCTCTTCTGCAAAATTCCCTGAGCCTTGGTGGGTGTGCTTTAAGTCTACTTTAGTGTTGAGTTCTCAGCAGCTTCTGGATTTTCATTTCAATGCATTTTGAGCATATTCAGCATCTGTTTCCATCACCCTGAGCCAGGTCGTCAGGCTTGCTGTGAAAGCAACACTCTTGCTCACCTCACCAATTCCTCTGTGGTTTCACCTGGGCTCTGCTTGCTCTTCTAGGAGTGGTTTACCTGCTCACATGGAGCCAGTTTTCTGTTCTTGTCTTGTTTATAGATTTTGGTTGTCCTCAGATCTTGCTGCTTTATGAAAAATAAAAACGCATTCTCCAGTGGAGAGTGGGATCAGGATAGGTTAAAGGATATAAGCATTGTTAGTTTAGAGAGATTTTGATGGGTGTAGCCTCACTTTGGCCAAAGACTAGTGGAAGTTTCTCATTGGAGTCCATAATCTTAGTCTCCATAGGATTCTGACTTGGTTCCAGTTCCAGCTACAGTTTCCTTTCCAGTGAGAGGATCTCTTAGCCAATCAGAAAGCTACCTAGGCTGGGCGCCATTATTGCCCAGGTGTGTGACCTGCATCTTGTCAGGATGTTTGATTACATATAGCAATGTTAGCAAAGTCCCCTGCTTGCTCACAGCATTGTAGGCCCTTTTCTCCCAGCATCTCATTTTGTGGTTTTCAGCACTATATGGTATAATGCTCTGAGAGCTGACTTCCTTCTAAATTCAGCCAGATCTCTCAATGTTCGGCATCAGCAATATGTATTGTCTGCAGAAATAGGGTCTTATCTTTCACCACAGGTGATTAATCAAGTGTTTTGACAGAAGTTTGTCTTGTTTGGGGGACCTTATATGTCTCCCCAATCAACAGCTCAATATTGGTTATAAAACATGTCTGGTACTGGGATTTACCATCCAGGGCCAAATATTTTAGGGTTAGGCTTAATCCCACCTTTTCCAGGGCCCATTTTGCCAGAAAATCCCTCCATGTTCCTTTAGAGGTTTATATCTTTCAGTCTGCTATCCAAGAGTAAGGTTTCTATTGTAACAATTCATTTTGGATTTGGTTTTGTGCACATCTCCATTCCAACCTCACCTTCCCCTCCCTGAAAACCCTTCCATCCTTCCTACCTGGCACTCAAGTTGTATGTTCTATATGAGAGCAATTCAAGCTGTTCCAGTTTAGGACCCACAGATGAGGTAGAGCATGTGACATTTGACTTTCTGTGCTTGTGTGATTTCACTTAGTATAAGCTGTTCCAAGTCTGTCAATTTTCCTACAAATTTAATTATCTCATTTTTTCTTACTGCTGAGTAGAATCCCATTGTTTATATGTACCACATATTCATTATCCATTTGTCAAACGATGGGCATCTGAGTTGATTCCAGTTCTTAGTGGTTGTGAATTGAGCAGCTATAACAAGGTTGAGCGAATATCTCTGCCATGAAGAGTGGAGCCTTTATGCTAGATACCCAGTAAAGGAATGGCTGGGGCAGTTGGCAGCTCAATTTTCATTTTTTTCAAGTTGTACAAGTTTGCACTCCCAGCAGCAGTTAATGAGGGTCTCTCTTTCTTTACGTTCTGTCCAACATGTGTTGTCATTTGATTCTTTTATGATTGCCATCATCTCTAGAGTAAGGTAGACTCTCGTAGCTGTTTTAATTTTCATTTCCCTGATGGTAAAGGATGTTGAACATTTTCTTCAATTGGACATTCCTTTAAGAACATAGAACTTATGTCTTATGGTTTGTAGGGATATAGTTCATCATACCAAGGAAGGAATGACACCAGAAACATGAAATCACTGGTCATGATACATAAAGACTCAATGGTCAGAGGAGTACATGCTGGTGGTATACTACCTTTTATTTTGAAAAATTCAATCTGAGATTTAAGCCTACAACATAGTACTACCTATATTCAAGGCATTTGTTATACTTTTGTATTATATAATTTTATTTTTTTATTGAGAGAAAACTTTTTATGAATAGATCATGTGTTGGTACAATTTTTCCTTCCTTCCTGCCCCCATTCCACTAAGGGTCTTCCTCAGTGTGGTTGCTGTTATTCCTCATGGGGTTCTGGTTTATGCATTGTGGGAGCAGCGGTCAGTTATTGGGGGAAGAAATCCCAACCTGCAGCATGTACAATCTCTCCATCTCCTCTTCATCAAAGTTCCCTGAGCTGTAGTGGGTGAGTTTTAAGTATACATCAGTGACGAGCTCTTAGGAGCCTCTGCATCTCTTCTTTGGTAGGTGTTGAGTATCCTCATGTCTGACTCCTTCACCCTGGCACTTATTGTCAAGCTCACCATGGAAGCAGCACTCTTGCTGTCCTCCCCACTTCCTCTGTAGTTTCACCTGGGCCTTAGCTGAAATGTCAGGGACAGTTTAGCTCCTCAGGTCTCACTACCATCTGATAAAGGCTGTTTAAATTTCTGTGAAAATGACTACAAAGACATGTCCAGAGACATATCTTCTTTGGTAATTCCAGTTCTAGTCAAGTCATCACAACATTATTCTCATAAATAGAAAAAAAATGTTCTTGTGGCTAGAGAGGTTGCTTAGTGTTTAAAGGCAGTTGCATAAAAAGCCTGATGGCCCAGTTTCAGTGACCCAATACCTTGTAAACTAGATTCACAAAAAGTTATGTGCATGCACCTGTAGTTCATTTGCAGTGGCAGAAGGCCCTGGCATGACCATTGTGGTAGTTTGATTCAGGTGACCCCCATTAACTTATGTGTTCTGACTGCTTAAGTCCCCAGCAGGTGGCAATTTGGGGGTTTAATCCTCGTGGCAGGAGTATATTGTTGGGGTATGCATATGGGTGCTATATAGCCAGCTTCCCCTTGCTGATATTTGGCACACTCTCCTGCTGCTGTTGTCCACTGGACATTGGCATGGAGGTAATGTCCACCTCTGCTCATGTCATAGTTTCCTTTGCCATCATAGAGCTTCCTCTCAAGTCTGTAAACCAAAAAAAAAAAAAAAAAAGCCTTTCCTTTCACAAACTGCTCTTGTTCAGGTGTTTTCTGCCAGCAAGATGAACCTGACTTCAACACCCATACTCACTCTCTCTGCCTTTTTCTGTATGTCTCTCTCTTTTTCAAGTAAACAAATAAATAAAATAGTTTTAAAACAAAAAAAAATAAAATAAAAATACATATAATTCACATGGAAAACAAAATACCTAAATAGTAAAAAAAAAAAAAAAAAAAAATCCAATACAAAGGAACAATGCTGGGGGTATCACAAACCATACCACAAATCATACTAGAAAGGAATTGTAACAAGGAAATGGTATTGTACTGACACAAAAACAGACATAAAGCCAGTGCAAAAGGAAATTCAAAAATAAACTCATGCAAGTGCAACCATCTGATTTTGACAAAAGCCTAAGACTATGCTTTTGAGAAATGACAGCCTCCTCAAGTAAAGGTGTAAAAACAAACTGGACATCCACACATTGCTGAATGAAGCTAGATCTTTTTTTTTTTTTTTTGTTCTCACCCAGACAAAATAAATACAAATGAATCAAAGATATTAATGCAAAATTTGAGACTACTGAAGAAAACATAAGGAAAGGAATTTAAGACATAGGCATATATATTGCCTTTTTGACTAAGATTTCAACAGCCCAGGACGTAATATTATGAATTTACAAATAGAATTACATCAAACTGACTTGCTGCTACACATAAAAGAAAGACATACCAAAGTGAAGAGACATCCCAGAGGAGTGGAAAATATATTTGTAAGGATTCATGCTCAAAATAATCATCTGATAAAGAATTACTGTCCAAAATATGTAAAGAACTCAAATTTTAAACTCCAAAAGAACAACTATCCAACCCATAATTGGCCATAATGGATTGAATAGACAGTTCTCAAAAGAAATACAAATAGGAACTAGGAATATTATTCATTGTTTTGGCTGGAGATATGGCTTAGCGCTTTCGGTACTTACCTGCAAAGCCTTAGGACTTGGGTTTGATTCTCCAGTACCCATGTAAACCAGATTCATAAGGTGGAACATGCATCTGGAGTTCATTCGCAGTGGCTGGAGGCCCTGGTGAGCTCTCTCTCTCTCCCTCTTCCATTTCCTTTCTCCCTCTCTCTCAAATAAATAAATAAAATATTTAAAAATTGATCAGTGGATAAAGTGCTTACTGTACAAGCAGGAGGCCTCAAGATTAGAACTCCAGAACTGCTGACATAATGCAGGAAATGGTAGCACTTATTATTAATTCAAGTCCCCCTACAACAAAATGGGAGGTGAATACAAGAGAATTCCTAACATATCTGTTAGCTAGCAAGCTTGGTCAATGAAGCAGTAAACAAATGAATGGTGAGGATCAACACTAAAAGTTATCATCTGACTTCCATAGGCATGATGATATGGAACCCTCTGACATGAGCATGCATGAACACACATTCACATCATACACATGTATAAAGATTTTCCCAAAGAAATAAAAATTGTCAGTAAGTATTTAAAATATATCCAAAATCTTTAGCTATAAACGAAACGCAATAACAAAAATCAAAGCTGAACTAAGATTTTTTCTCACCCCAGTTAGAATGAGATCATTAAGAAAACAACCCCAAATGCTGATGAGGATGTAATGAAATAGAATCATTCTATACGCTGTTGTTGAGAATTAGTCTAACCACTATTGAAACCACTGTGGATAGTTCTTAAAAAGTCAAAGGAAAAATTAATATAAGGACTTGCTATTCAATTTCTGAATCTGTACCCAAAGGATTCAAAGTCAGAATACCACAAAGATTCTTGCACAACCATGTTTATTGTGATACTATTTAGAATAACCAAGTTATTGAACCAGCCTAGATGCCTGTTGCATGTCTTTTCCTTGGGAGTTTAGGTGTTTCTTTAAGATAAACAGAGAAACAATAGATCTGTTCAAGTCCAGGTAAGTAACCCACTGAGTTTTGATGTTACATACTGCATCATGTAACTCAAAATCAGCTAAACTACTTGCAAATGTCCATCCAACTTAAAGCCACCACACTACTTAAGAGTTCCCCCTTCTATCAATAGTTTATTATATATACATATATGTGCAAAATCTCCTCAGGGAATAAAAGAGACACAATTCGTCTCTGAAAATTTTCATCTGCCCACTGCAAATGATTTCAGCTTCTCTGATTCAAGATGAAAATAATAATGCCCAGCCAGAAGAAAAAAGCCACACAGCAGTGCCAATCAGCAGATGAATAAATATATAGAAAAATGTAGAATATGTGCACAATACAAGATTATTAGGCTAAAAAAGTGAAATTCTGCTATTTGTAACAATGTGAATGGGACCACAGATCACCATGTTAAGTGATTTAAGTGAAACGGAAACTAAGAAATACCATGTGCTCTTTCTTCTTTTTTGAAACCAAAACCTAAGAAGAATGGAATCAAGTACTGGTCACTAGAGAATGGGGTAGAAGAGGGGAGGGAGGAGTGGAGATCAGTTAAGTAGGTGACATAAAGACAAAGACAAGAGAGATTAGTTTTGATTTTCTGCAGAACAGTAGATTCACTACTAATTAAACAACATATGATGATGCATTTTAACATGACAAGAAAAGAATAATATAAAATTGCAATGTAAATATCAGTAATGTTTGAGGAGATGCCTGTGCTTAGTGTACTGGCTTCACTATTTCACATTATTGTGCATGTCCTGTGTCACCACAGCGTACCTTATAAAAATGTACAATGTTTCAATGCAGAGTTCTTTTATGCCTTTGACCTTTGAAATATTTGAAAAGCTGGAATATTTCTCATTTGAATAACATTGTTTATGGTTAATATGACCAAAATTCATTATGTATACATATGAAATAGTAAAAACCAAAATTCTAATCTTTGTTTAAATTAAGAGTTTGACCAAATTTAAGTCATTTGAAAGGACATATGCTTAGCTGCCTTATATTAGGTATATATGATGATAGCATTTGTATAAAATAAGTCTGTCTTCATTTTTCATATATATAAGGAAATATGTCTCACTTAAGTTCTTCAGTTATAATTAAAAACTGATTAAATGGAATAATGAATATGGCATTTGTCTATAAATCTATTAAACATTGTTAGCTTCATTGTTTAACTAACTGTTTTGTTTCATGAGTATCCTTGAAGTATTTTTATTTTCTTTAATTATGATCTCTAAATGCTGTGATTTATTTTGGTGCTTATACTTTCTCAGATTTGGATTTTGCATCCTCTTACTATACTCAGGCTTTTAAATTATTTTTAATCTCTGTGAAAAAAAACATGGTCCAGGTTAACCTTGTATTTTCCTTATTCCAATAATATTTTTTAGCTTACTTTCCTAAGGGTACAAACTATTAAATGTTAGAGATAGGATTTGATCCTTGGAAATCCTGGTATATTTATATACTGCAATTATAGTAAAATTTTAAAATTTTTATCTCTGAGCAGAGAGCAAGAGAGCATGTCTGTGCCAAGATCTCTACCTGATGCAAACAAACAGAAGATGAAGAGGCCACTTTGTGCATCTGGCTTTGCATAGGTACTGAGGAATTGTACCTGGGCTGGCAGGCTTCGCAAGCCAGTGCCTTTAACTGCTGAGCCATCTCTCCAGCCCCAATATAGCCGATTTTTTAAGCATTTATTGACTTGCAAGCAGAGAGAGACAGTGAGAAGAGACAAACAGACATAAAGAATGGACACTCCAGGGTCTCTAGTGACTGCAAAGGAACTCCAGACACATGTATCTCCTTCTGCATGTGGCTTTATGTGTGTACTAGGAATCAAACCCAGGTCATTAGGCTTCACAGGCAAGGGCCTTGATGGTTGAGCAAACCCTCCAGCCCCTATAGCCAAATTTTTGATCTAACACAAATATCAATTTTAAAATTTGCTTAAATTCATACAATTACATCTAAAGTGGCCCATAGGGGAAAAACAAAACTCTAAGTAAAATGAATGTATCAATGGACATTGTAGTAGAGGCTGCATGTATTATCCTTTTCTGTTTTTTGAGAGCAGTTTCAGAGTAAGTAGGTCACATCTGAAGGGAAGGAAATTGATATCTGAGTTGTAAAACGATGTTATTTCCAGCAAGCAGTGCCACATAGGAGAATGGATTAGAATATGCTTAAGAAAAGATATTATAAGGAAGAGCAATACTTTTGACATGGTAAAAAATGGCAGAAAAGAGAAATAGGAAAGAAGGTGCCCACTAGGCAGTGATGCTAACTAAGTTAAATGAGAAGAAAATGGTAAGGAAATGTATAAGAGGAAAAACATTGAGGCAGATGTTATTTTTATAAGTTAAAATTTTAGAAATGTGAAATAATTGTGGAGACATTCTATGCTCTCTGGAGGAAATGTATTATATAAGTTTAACTTGTTTTCCTTCTTGCTATGAGGCAAGATATTACTCCAAAAAAAACACTGCTAGCAAAAAGTATATTCTTTGAATAGGATATGGAAGTCATATTAGCATTTCAACATTTAACTTTGAATCAACTAGTTAGATACAAAATCCAAAACAGGTTTGGAGGATCATACTTCTACCCCAGTAAGGACAGCAAACATTAAAAATCAAATGAATACAAATGTTGAAGAGGATGTGGAGAACAAAGAACCCTCAATCACTGTTTGTGTGAATGTAAGTTGGTACACCCACTATGGAAAGCAATATGGAGGCTCCTAAAAAAGTTGTCTATAGAGTTACCAACAGACCCAGTGGTGGCATGTATCTGGAGTTTGTTTGCAGCAGCTGGAGGCCTTAAGCTCTCGCTCTCTCTCTCTCTCGCTGTCTCGCTCTCTCTCTCCCTCACTCTCTCTCTCTTTCTCTCCCTATGCTTGCAAATAAATAAAAATATTTAAAACTGATATTAATACTTAAGTAACAATTGTATATATTGATGCTATATAATGGGATATTTAATCAGTTTGTGATGGCTAAATAAACTAATATATGCATAACCGCATATAATCAATTTTTGTAAGAACACTTACATCCACACTTAACAGTTTTCATCTATACATTAATCATCTGTTGTGTTGAAGCTTTCCTTCTCTTAGTGTTTCACTGAGAATACGTGCCACATTTTCATCATGCATTATTATGTTGATGCGCATCTAGGAGAAGTTCATATTTTAATCCTGTGTGTAGGAACTTTTCACTATCTTGTGAGAGTATTGTGGGAGTATTAAATAAAGTAGTTCTACATTTATGCTTTAAAAAATCTTCCACACTTTTTTCCATAATGTGTATTCTAATTCACATTCCCACCAACAGTGCAGAATTTTAGACTTATAAATTCCTATTTTCACTCAATGTTTTTGTCTTAATTGCATCAAGGATGCATTTTATGGACTCCAGATGCTTGTGCCACCTTGTTCATCTGGCTTACGTGGGTCCTGGAGAATCAAACTGGAATCCTTTGGCTTTGCAGGCAAATGCCTTAACCACTAATCCATCTTTCCAGCCCACAAGATTTTATTTGTTGGAATTTTATTACATGAAAATAATATATTGAATAATGAGCAATAATTGGGCAGTTCATTATAATCCTTTCGGCTAAATATGAATGTGGTACTAGAGATATTATCCTAAAATTATGTAAATTTTAATTTTAGTCATTTTCGTTTTTAATGTTTTGACAACCTCCAAGCATATACACAAGGTGCCTTGATCATAAACCCCTCCCACCACCCTCCTTTGTCTCCCCTCCCCACTCCATTTCCCAAAGTCTCTTCCACTGAAACTCCTCTAGGTTCCAACTAGTCCCTCTGATAAGGTTATCATCATTTTTTTTTACCCTCATATAATACAGGTGTTTGGTGAATAGTTTCAGCCACTGTGAGGTCATGAATTCCATAGCCGCTTTGTCTCTGGGGGACAGTATTGCAAAGCATTCCTCCCCTTACATTGGTTCTTTTGTTTTCCTTCTACGATGTTTCTTAAACCTTTCAGAATGTGGTGGAGATGTATCATTTAGTGCAGAACATTCCACTGCTACTTCTTCTAAGCAGTTTGATGAGTTTTTAGTTTCTCCAGAAGTCACCTCCATTTCAAAAGAGAACTTCTCTAATGAAAAGTGAGAGTAGGCCGGGCGTGGTGGTGCACGCCTTTAATCCCAGCACTTGGGAGGCAGAGGTAGGAGGATTGCCATGAGTTCAAGGCCACCCTGAGATGACAGAGTTAATTCCAGGTCAGCTTGGACCAGAATGAGACCCTACCTCGAAAAACCAAAAAATAAATAAATAAATAAATAAATAAATAAATAAATAAATAAAAAGAAAGAAAAGTGAGAGTAAACAATAATACATGATAATAAACATAAATATTTAGAGGGCAATTTGATGGTCATGTCAAATTCATTTAGCTGAATAGCACACCCTCACTAGGGTTTATGACCTCCCCAGCCATAGGCTTTTGATTAGGTTTTCAGTACCAGGTAGGGATTCCCTCCTGTGGAGCAGGCCGCAAATTTCATCAGAGAGCAAGAGGTTTCCCCCATGACAGATATGGCTCCATTGCACAAGTTGGCACATTTTGCCTGGCTGATCAGCCATGGAGCTTGCAGGGTCCTCTATTGTTTAAAATCAACAGGCAACTTTCCAACACTATGACAGATAGATAATAGAAAGGTTTCCAACTAAATGCCATCTTGATTTCTCAGTGCCCTGCATTAGAAGCTTGTGGTATCTTTAGCCCTAAGGTCTTATAATCTAGTTCTGGTTGGCAACTGGGAGCCTTGAAAATGAATTGTATTGTTTTGGAAGACTCCCTGGCCAATAACTCATGAAAAATGTCATAATCCTGTTACTGAAATTTTCCTGTAACAATCTATGGAGTCTGGGTGCAACATTATCCACTCCAACAGGTTACTTCTGCCAAAACTGTTTTTTTTTTTTTAAACTGCTTTTAAACATTATATACAGATAATTGCTAACAAAGAATTGTGTTTCCATACGAATTATTCATAACAACTTTAATTTTGATTAATCCTCCTTCTACCCCCACCACTACACCATGCCTTCCTTTGACTCCACATAGACCATCCCACCCTCAGTAATCTGTCCCTCTACTTACACATCTACTGTATTTGCCTCTTAAGCTTTTCCATCTCCTCCCTCTTATGGCTCCTTTCAAGCTTATTGGCCTCCACTAATAATTCTTATTCCAACTCACAATACAAATCTAAATATTTGAACCAAGGATCTGCACATGAGAACATGCGGGTTTCTGAACCTTGATTAACTTACTTAGTCCACATCTTCATCTTCATTATCCATTTATCTGTTGATTAGCATCTCACCATGTTCACTTTCTGAGCTATTGTGAATAGAACAGCAAGAAATATGAATGGACAAGTATCTGTATTGTAAAGAATCTTTAGGATATATGCTATAGACTGGTTTAGCTGGGTCATATAACAAAATCTACTTTTAGCTGTCTTATAAATTTCCACACTGCAAAGATAGCTAAGCAGTTAAACACGCTTGCCTGGGTTTGATTCCAGTACCCACATAAATACAGATGCACAGAGTGGCACATGCACCTGAAGTTCATTTGCAGCATCATGAGGCCCTGGCATGCCCCCTCTCTTTACCCCCCTCTCAAATAAATAACTAAAATTAAAAAAAATTCTCTACTATATTGAATAGGAGTGGCACTCTTTTCTTGTTCAAAATTTTAGGGGATATGCCTCAAATATTTTCCCTATTTAGTGTTGTTGACTATAGATTTTTCATATATAGCCTTTATTATGTTGAGATGTATTCCTTCTATTTCCAAGTTCCACAGGACATTTATCATGATGGGATATTTGATTTTGTCAAATGTGTTTTCTTAATCTATTGAGATGGACATGCAATTTTTTTCCTTGAGTTCATGTATATAGTATATTACATTTATTGATGTGGCTATGTTGAACTATCCCTTCATTTCTGGAATAAAACACACCTGATCATGGTGAAAAATATTTTTGATGTGTTTCTATATTCTTTTTGTCAACATTGTGTTGAGAAATTTTGCATCTACATTCATGAAGGAGTTTGTTCTATATTTCTATATTTCTATATTTCTATGTTGTCTTTATCTGGTTTTGGTAAGAGGATAATAAAGATTTCATATAAGGATGTTGGTAGTGTTCCATTATTTTCTATTTTATTGAATAGTTTGAGAAACATTGTTGTTAGTTTGCCCTTGAAGATCTGGTAATATTCACTAGTGAATCCATCTGGCCCTGGAAATTTTTAGTTCGGAGATTTTTTCTTTATAACAGCTTTGATCTCATTGTTATTCTAAAGATCTGTTTAAAGGTTTATTTAATCTTGTTTTACTTTTGGTAGGTCATATACATCTAGAAATTCATTTGGCTTCTTTTAGATTTTCCAAATTAGTGGAAATTTTATAAGTTTTTCTTTTTTAATTTTTTGTTTATTTTTATATATGTATTTGAGAGTGATAGACAGACAGAGAAAGAAAGAGGCAGATAGAGATAAATAATGGGTGCACCAGGGCTTCCAGCCACTGCAAACAAACTCCAGATGCATGTGCCACCTTGTGCACCTGGCTTACATGGGTCCTCTGGGGACCTTGGGCTTCACAGGCAAGCACCTAACTGCTAAGGCAACTCTCCAGCCCCAATTTTTCATTTTAATGTATGCTCTTATGATTTTCTGAATTACATTGTTATCTGTTTTACTGATGTCCTTTGTACCTTATTTTATTAATTTGGTTCTTCTCTCTCTATCTCTCTTTGGTTATTGTTTTTAACTACAGATTATGGATCTTGTTTATCCTTTCAAAGAACCAATTCTTTATTTCAATAGTTCCTTTTAAATTTTTAAATTTTGATTGATTTATTAGGGAGAGAAATGACAGAGAGACAAAGAGAATGGGCATACCAGGGCCTTCAGCCACTGCAAACCAATTTGAAACCCAGGTGCCACTTTGTCCATCTGGTTTACATGGGTACTGGGAATCAAACCTGGGTCCTTAGGCTTAGCAGGCAAGTGCCTGAAACATCTCTCCAGCCTTATTTCAATAATTCTTAATATTGTTTTTTGTTTCTATTTAACTTCTGCCCTAATCTTTAATATTTCTTTCCATCTATTGATTTTAGGATTTTTTTTTTCTTTTTTTTGCAAGACTTTACAGTGTAGCATTTTAGCATGTTTTAAATACTTTTATTCATAAAATATTTTTAAAATATTTATTCAGAAATTTAAATAATACTTTCCAACACCCTCCTTTATTCCCCACCCTAAACCCTTCTCGGTTGAGCCCCCACTATTTTCATACTAGTCCATCTTTTCTCTGTCTCTTCCTCTCTCCCTTTCCCCTCTCTGTCTTTGATCATCCATGACGACCTATTGGTGGGCCCAATATGATGCAAGTCTTGTGAAGATAATGTTAGCCACTTTGATATCATGAATGTAATAGCTTTTCTGTGTCTGTGAGCCAGCGTAACAAAGCACTCTTCCTCAATCTTTCACTCTTACATTCTTAAATTTACCTTGCTGTAATTACAAAATGCCTAACTAAAATCAGCTGATGTAAGGAAAGGGTTTACTATGGCTTGATCTTGAGGGAAAGGGTAATAATGGCAGGCTAATGACGGTAGAAAACAGGCTGGACATTACTTGTTGGTACAGCATCTGGAAGAATGCAGCCAGTTAGTGAGCTGAGCTGAACTGGCAAGACTGGGGCTAGTAAACTTAAATGTCCACTGTCAGTGACACAGTTCCTCCAGAAAGGCTCCACTTCCCAAATTGCTATCAACTGAGGACAAAACATTCAAAACACATGAGATTATGGGAGAAATTTTTATTCAAACCACCATACACCTCTTCCACTATAGTCTCTGATCCATTAGAGGGTACAATTGAGATGTCTCCTTAAGACATGAACACTCAATTGACACTTCTCAGCACTTTGATGATTTTGAGTCTCCCCAGCAGTCACAGCCATTTGAAAAGAGAAACTTCTCTAAGCAAAAGTATGAGAAGCACTATTGCGGATGCACAGATGTAAGTTTTTAGGGGGAAATTTGGTGGACATAGTATATCCATGTAGTCAAACAACAGTAGTAACATTCCCCCTAGGGTTTGCGACTGTCCTAGCCATAGTCTTGAGTTCCCTCCTATGTATCAAGTCTCCAATATAATCATAGAAAAACAAGTTACCCATATAGTAGATAGTGCACCTATGTTACTTTAGGTCACAGATGTGTATCTTGCAGGGTAAATTGCTGGTTAAGGCTGCTAGTAAATTTTCTCCTCCAGCAGTCTGCATAGCATTTTCCAGCACTATGACTACTAAGCAACACTATAAGGAAGTGACCTCTTTTATTTCTTAATATACATACTCAAAGTTATAACTTTCTTTATTAGAATCTCCTTCATTATATCCCATAGGTTTTGGCATGCTGGGTTTTCATTGTCATTTGATTATATGGATTTTTATTTCTTCAATTTCTACAATGCCCTATTAGTCATTCAATAATGTATTATTTAATTTCCCTTTGTTTGTTTATGTTCTATAATTTTTCTTTTTTATTGATAATAAACCATGGTAATTCCTTCCCCCCTCCACCCAATTTCCCCCTTGCAACTCCATTCTCCATCATACTCCCTCCCAATCAGTCTCTCTTTTATTTTGATGTCATCATTTCCTCCTATTATTATGGCCATGTGGAGGTAGTGTGAGGTCATGGATATCCAGGTCATTTTGTGTCTGGAAGAGTACATTGTAAGGAGTCCTATCCTTCCTTTGGCTCTTACATTCTATCTGCCAGCTCTCCCGCAATGGACCCTGAGCCATGCAAGTTGTGATTGAGATATTTCAGTGCTGAGCACTCCTCTGCTACTTCTTCTCAGCACTATGTTGCTTTCTGAGTCATCCCAAGGTCATCACCATCTGAAAAGCTTCTCTAACCAAAAGTGAAAGTAGCATTAATATATGTGTATGAACATTAAGAGAAGTGCTTACCGGCAATTTGGTCCATAATCTTTCTTGATGTTTATTTGTAGTTTTATCCCATTGCAATGAGATTGAGTACAAGGGATTATGCCAATTTTAGCTTATAAGTTTGTATTCTGCATAATTTGGATGGAAAGTTCTGCAGATGTCTTGTTACAACCATTTGTTCTATGTCATTAATTCTAGATGCTTCCCTGCTTATTTCTGTCAAGATGGCCTGTCACTTTGTGAAAGTAAGATGTTGAAGTTGCCCACTACTATTGCTCTGGAGTTAATCTAAGATTTTATACCTACTAGTATTTAATGAAATTACAGATACATTGCGCACACATTTTGAATTGTAACATCCTTTTTTTGGGATTTTTCCCATAATCTGTATAAAGTGAACTTCTTTATCTCTTCCGACTAATGTTGGTTTGAAGTAAATCCTGTCAGACGTTAGTGACACTTGTTTGTTTTTAGGACAATTTTCTTGAAATACATTTTCCAATCTTTCACCTTAAAGTTAGACATTAGTCTAAAAGCCATTATTCTGCCTTTTATAGAGAGATGAGTCTCTTGAAGGCAACAAATTGAAGTACCCGGCTTTTTAATGCTGTCTGTTAACCTATGTCTTTTGGTTTGGGGCACTGAGACCATTGTATTTGGTTACTATTGAAAGGTGGATATCAATTCTTTCATTCTTGATTTTGTGATGAGTGGGTTTGTCTATTACTGTCTTGCATTAACTATTACTCAAGAGTTGGTTATTCTTTCCTGTGGTCTCATATTGTGCTTTTCCTTTTCTTCAATCTGGAGGGTCCCTTCAAGTATTTTCTGCAGAGATTCCTTAGTGGTCAAGTATTCCTTTAGTGTGTTTTGTTTTATGTTTTATTATTATGGGAAGTTCTCTTTTTCCTTCAATTATGACAAACAGCTTTGATTGTTAGAGTATGCCGGGTTGGAAGCTGTCTTTCAGAACTTAGAATACATAATTCCAAGCTCTTCTGGCTTTTAAGGTCTATGTTAAGAAATCTGCTGTCATTCTTATAGGGTTGCCATTATGGGTGACTTAGATAATTCTCTTACTGCTTTCAATGTATTTTCTTTTCTCTATGTGATTAGCAGTTTAATTATAAGACAATTAGAGCTTCCTATTTAATCTCTGTACTTACAGGTCTATTATCCCATCCCCTTAAACCTTCTTCCCTTCAGCCCTCTCATGGCTCCTTTCTACTTCTTGATCACAGTTGTCTTTTTTCCCTGCCTTACATACAAATCTAAATACCCAAAGTTAGTATTCAAATTAGCAAGAAAACATGCCACATCTGTCTTTCTCAACCTGGGTTATTTCACAAAGTACAATATTTTCCAGACATATTATTTTCCTGTGAATCTCATGTATTATGTATGCTGCTCTCAAGATTGGATAAGCAAATGAACATGATTTCTGTGGAGATTCAAAACTAGCTAAAGAGCTAAAAATATGTGGCTAGTGAAAGGTCAACAATGAGACATCTCTAGCACGTCCTGCAAGGCTCAGAAAATATTGCAGCAGATGGTAAGAAAGCATGTCAAATCCAGAGGATGGAGCACTTTATGACATTATCCTCCAGACATGAAGCAACTGTAATGTTTTTGACCTCATAGCAGTTTTCAGCTGTTTTTACCTCCATAAGAACTGCACAATATTGAGACCATCAATATTTCAACTTCCCATTTACTTATTTACACAGTTATTTGTTTATGTGAATTTGGACTTTTGAATAATTATTTCCAAATTTGGCAATTAGGACTCTAATACCATTGTTTCTATATGCATTTTATCACATTCATGTTATTTGGAGTCATTTTCATTATTTATGTCACCTTTTGAGCTCAGCTTGTCTTTTCCCCACCAAAGACCTGGCATCAACTATTTCCCCAAGAATATCTGGTTTATTTAATTGGAAAATAACATTTAAACATCTAAAATCTGGGTAGTAGTTTGCCCAACAAGTAATACTAAGGCTGTCCTTAGTTGGCATTGGAACCAAGTTTCTTCAGCCTTACAAGTTGGACTACAGACCTATTTGAGGCTTTCAGTGCTGCATTTGGGCTACTGAGGCATCCAGCCACAAGGATTGATCAGCTACCAGGTTCCTTGGCTATCAAACCCGCAGACGGTTATTAGTATACTGCTTATGCTAATCCAATAAATCCCCTTTTTAGTAACATTAATTCTCTTGGTTATATTCCAAAGGATCCCTAATACATAGAGTATTTATTTATATACAAATTTTTGACTTGCTTTGCTTCATTCTTTTACCTTCAAGAATACATTTCCCATTTGTGTTAGTTCTTTTCCATTCCACTCAATTTTGTTAGGACTATACTATGGGATCAAATGAAATTCATCAATTTACTATTCCAATTTTTACTTTCCATATGCTTTGTTTCTATAAATCATTTTATAACTTGATATTATTTATTTGGGGAGTATATTAAATGCTAATATTTTTACTTTCAGAGTTATACAAAACTATACTATGATAAAAAGTGTCATCCAAATACCTTGATGGCCAGTTCATTTCTTCCATCCTTCCTACATTACACCACTCATATTGTAATGGTAGCCAATCACATTAGATGCTGGCCTATTTTCATGCACTCATTTTGACTATATATCTAGTTTTGTTTTTTTTCAGAATTTTGTTTATTTATTTATTTGAGAGCAACAGACAGAGCGAGAAAGAGGTAGAGAGGGAGAGAGAGAAAATGGGCCACTGCAAACGAACTCCAGCGCGTGCGCCCCCTCGTGCATCTGGCTAACGTGGGTCCTGGGGAATCGAGCCTTGAACCGGGGTCCTTAGCCTTCACAGGCAAGCACTTAACCGCTAAGCCATCTCTCCAGCCCTATATCTAGTTTTTTTTTTATGTGTGCATGTATGTGTAGAAGCTTACATACATAATAACCAGTTATACTACTTTGGGGGCTTTGATTTTCTTATCAATCTGTACTAGAAATAAATCAATAGTCAATAGGTTTCCTAAACTTTCTTTATTATAGTATAAAATTTTAACATTATATATGTATCATGACTTACACGAGTCTTTTATTAGTATAATCATAAAATATTTTCCATTGTTTGGCAATCAAAATACACATGTAAAGGGTAACATTCAGTATATGAGTCTTCATAGTCTTAAAGATATATATTCTTAGTAGATACCTAGAAGAGAGATTTCTATTTGAAAATATATATGTGCATGTGGTCTTGTTAGATTTTACTAAAATGGTCAACCAATGGTTTGTCCTCCCACTCTAAATGCATGATTCAACAACAGAATACATTACCACACTATTCTAACATTTCCCAACTTGATAGTGAAAAATATGTCATTATTTAAATTCACATTTTTCTAACTATGAATTTTATTTTTTCATAATTTAAGAAGTTTCATTTATGTGTTTTTATAATATTTTTGTTGCTTATTTTTATTTATTTAAGAGCCACAGTCAGAAAGAAAGAGGGAGAGAAAGAGAAAGAATGGGTGCGCCAGGGCCTCCAGCCACTGCAAATGAACTCCAGATGCGTGCACCCCCTTGTGCATCTGGCTAATGTGGGTCCTGGGGAACTGAAGCTCGAACCGGGGTCCTTAGGCTTCACAGGCAAGTCCTTAACCACTAAGCCATTTCTCCAGCCCTCTTTTATGTTTTTATTTTTCTCACATCTATGGCCTTTTGTTCCACAATTTTTCAGTTATTTACATATTAAGTAACATACAAAAAAGAATACCCTCCATTTCTGACAGTTTATTTTGACATTTTACAGAATTTTTTGTGCCAAAAAATATTTGTAGGTCAATTTGTGAATTTTTTTTAATTGCCGTTGGAACAGGAATCAATCTTGAAAGCAATCTTTTACACTGAGCTTAAAGAGGAAAGCAACCAAGTATTCGTCTGGTACTTTCATGGCAAGATTCTTTATTTGACTGCATAAGACAAAAAAATATTATGACAATAGAGACAAGCAGAATGAAAAAAAAAGTGATGAAAAAGATAAAATATAGCTTTGTATATTGCACTTCAGTATGTATATGTAATTTTATACTAATATTTTTTATTTGGAAATGCTTTTTGTTTTTATTTTTTCAGCCATTGCTTGTTTATTTGAAACACAATTTTACTTTGTGTCACATAGGCTGTTCTAGAATTCAAAATGTATAACACACTGTCCTTACATTTGAAGCCTCCTGCCTCAACCTCCAAAAAGTTAAGAGTATAAGCTACCATTCCTTGCAGAAAATGTTTTTGATTGGTTTGGTTTTATTTCTTAATACTTTATTTATTTATTTATTTATTTATTTATTTATTTATTTATTTATTTGCTAGAAGGAACAACAGAGGGAGAGAGAATGGGCATGCAAATACCTCTTGCTACTATGCAAAAATTCTACATGCATACTCCACTTTGTTCATCCATTTTGTTTTGTTTTTTTTTTTTCTTTTTGTGTGTGTTTTTTGAAGTAGGGTCTTGATGTAGACCAGATTAGCCCAGGCTGACATGGATTATGTAGTCTCAGCCTCGAATTCATGGTGATTCTCCTACCTCTGTCTCCCAAGTGCTGGGATTAAAGATGTGCACTATTATGCCCACCAGTGCATCTGATTTTAAGTGAGTACTGGAGAATGATTTTTCAAGCAAATACTTTAACTATTGTCCCATCTCCTCAGCCCAAGAAATTTTTAAGAAAAATATCTTAAGCACAAAAATAATAAATGCAATTATTTTGGACTATTTCAACACTTTCATTCTTTAAATTTGTACTGCTGCCATCAATGGATATATGGCTTGTTTATGAGACCTATTTTCTATGAGTGTATTAAGCATAGAATTGTGTTAAATAACAAAATACATGATGTAAATTTATAATACTCAATACATAGCCAAGTTAAAATTCAGAATCATAAAATGCTTTCTACCAAAATAAAGCATGGCATTGACTTTCTAATCCCTATGAAATAGGAAAACACACGTTTAGCCACAGAAAGGAAGTTAAGGTAGATTGTAGAAGAGAATAAGTTGAAGTAAGGGAAAAAAAAACTTTAAATTTCATCTCCATCATTAATTAGGAGTAACGTTTTTGGCCATGACTTCTTTACTACTTGTAGATACAATAATATTTTATAATCATGGTAATTTTGAAGATAAAATATATCACATAACATGTATTATATATAGTAAAAACTTAATAATTGTTGGGTCCTTTGAGTATATTCACTTTCTATTTTAAAATTATACACACACACACACACACACACACACATACACACACACACACACATTAACAGCTTACACTCTACTTATTACATCATTTTACATGTACAGATTTATTTTAGTCATAATTTACTATTTATTACCATACCAATGTGCTCCACATTCAACATGATTTTAATTTAGTAGGCCAAAAATATAAAGATTAATGTCATCAAACTTAGAAGGCTCATAGCCTGAAATCTATCAGAAACCAGGGTAAATATCCCACTGTCCTCTCCCAATAGAGTTGTAAATACAGCAAATAATTAACTAGCAATAATGTTTAACAACAGGTTTCCAACCAAGGAGATCTCCTCAAACTTTGATGTCTAGAATTTTTATAAGGGTTCAATCATAAACAATGTACACATGACCACATCATTGACTTCAGATATTTAGCCCCCAATGACTCAGGTGTATTTAAGCCATGGCCTATGATAAATTGCATTTGTAATGTAAACTCTGACATCACCAAAGGCTTCCAGTATACTTAGTTATTGTAGCTGAGAGATGAGGCCAAGGATACAGAAGTCAGTCCTAGGCTACATCCTAAAGAACATGGAAATTGGGCTGGAGAGATGGCTTGGCACTTGAGGCATTTGCCTACAAAGCCAAAAGATCAGGGTTCAATTCTCCAGGGCCCATGTAAACCAGATGCACAAGGGGGCACATGCATTTGGAGTTCATTTGCAGTGGCTGGAGGCCCTGGTGTACCCTTCTTCTCTCTCTCTCTCAAATAAATAAAACCATTTTTTTTTAAAAAAAAAAGAGCAAACTCCCCCCCCCCCCAAAAAAAAAGAACATGGAAAGTACATCTTAGTAAGTTTTGTTAACTGACTTTAGGAAGCCACTATTAAAAAAAGAAAAATTTATTTTTGTACATATTATACCCACATCTAAAACTTCTGAAGTCTAAGAGAATACATAAACAAATGGTGTTATGTAAGACAAAGTTGTTTTTTTTTTTTTTTTTTTCCCCAATCAGCATCATTTACCAGGTCAGATTTCAGTTCCATGTGTCCAACATAAAAATAAGGACTTGTTAACATATGAAACTACATTAAACTGTGTACAAAAAAAACTGCATTAATGATATCAGAGAGATGTGACATAATTGTAAGACTTTTGGATTTCAGTATTTAACAAATATTAAAGCTGACATTCATTAGATAGTACACGAGATTAAACATGAAAATTATTATCCTCATTTTGTTACAATTTTAATACTGTGAATGCCAAAAGGATTAAATGGATGTATGAAAAGCCACTACAACATGTTGATTCAGATAAAATTTGCATAGGTTTTTACAGAGACAAAACTGGATATGCTTTTAGATATAAATGAGACAGCTGACTCTGTGGGCTTTCATCATTTCTGGAGACAAATACTGTTAAAACTGATGAGGTAGTTCAGCCTGTATAGTTGTCCATTCAACAATTATGCTAACGTAGGCATAACAAATCTTTTTATTTTAAGGTGTTTGGTGTTTTATTTCCCAATCTCTGGTTTTCATTTTGTGAGAATAAAATATTGTTAATGTCTTCATAAGTGTTCTTGAACATATTAAACTTTTGTTTACTAAAAATATAAGTTATATCAAATATTATATATATGTGTGTGTGTGTGTGTGTGTGTGTATGTATGTGTGTATATATATATAAATAATTTGGATATGTTCTCGACTTCCAGGTAAGACGGTGGAGTAGGACCCATGCCAAAGCAACCTAGGGTGTAAATAAGAATAAAAACAACAACATACAGTGTTCTACCAAAAAGTAACAGTGTATAAGAAATTACCATCCACAGCAGATAAATAGGAGAGATCCAGAGCCTGTATAGACTACAGAAGCAGCTCCTTTGACTGAGCTGCAGGAGAAACCAAGTGAAGGGATTTTCTACTCACATGAGCCTCCTCAAAAACAAAAGAAACCTGAAGGGAAAGACATCAGGGACCAGCTGAGTGGTATTTAAAAAAATGGGCTTAGGAAACAAGCAGGTGTTACTATCCTAATATCTGACAGGATAGACTTCAAACCACCATTACTGAGTAAGGATAAAGAAGGTTACTTTATATTGATTAAAGGATCAATTCAACAGGAAGACATTACAATCCTAAACATATATGCTCCTGACATAGGGGCTCCCAATTTCATCAAACAGTATTAGACTTAAGGTTACAGATAACACCAAACACAATTGTAGTGGGTGACTTAAATACCCAACTCTCATCAATCAACAGGTCATTCCAGCAAAAAATAAACAGAGAAGTAGCAGAAATATATGATGTCTTGGAACAAATGCAAATAACAGATATCTACAGAACATTCTTTCCAAATGCTAAAAACATACATTCTGTCCAGGAGCATTTAGAACATTCTCTAAAATAGACCATATATTGGGACACAAAGCAAATCTTAAAAAGTACAGGAAAATTGAAATAATTCCTTGTACTCTATCTGATCACAATGGGATTAAACAACAAATCAGTAACAAGAAAAACTACAGAGCACAGAGAAATTCATGGAGACTAAACAATATAGTACAGAATGACAAATGATTCATTGAATAAATAAAAATAAAAGAAATCAAAAAAAATTCATAGAATCAAATGATAATAAGTACACAATGCACAAAAATCTTTGGGACACAATGAATGCAGTCCTAAGGGGAAATTTATAGCTTTAAATGCCTATATTAAGAAATTAGAAAGGACACAAGTAAACAACTTATGTTTCACCTTAAGGCCTTGGAAGAAAAAGAACAAGGCAAACCAAAAAACCAGTAGATGGGAAGAAATAATAAAAATTAGGGCAGAAATTAATGAAATAGAAACCAAAAAAAAAAAAAAAATCCAAACAATCAATGAATGAGTTGGTTCTTTGAAAGGATAAACACAATTGATAAGCCCTTAGGAAACTCGACCAGAAGAAAATGAGAAGAGACACAAATTAATAAAATCAGATACCATTACAACAGATACCAAAGAAATTAAGAAAATGATCAAAGCATACTTTGAGAATATACACCCCTCTAAGTTTGAAAATCTGAAAGAAATGGATGATTTCCTTGATTTATATGACCTCTCAAAATTAAATGAACATAGATGCAAAAATTCTCAACAAAATGTTGGCAAACAGAATACAGTATATTATAAAGATCATTCACCCGACCAAGTAAGCTCTATCCTATAGATGCAGGGATGGTTCAACATACGTAAATCAATAAATGTAATTCACTACATAGATGGACTGAAAGACAAAAATCACATAATATCTCAATAGATGCAAAAAAACACATTCAACAAAATCAAGTATCCATTCATGGTAAAAGCCCTATAGAACCTGGGAATAGAAGGAACATGTCTCAACATAATAAAGGCTATTTAAGACAAACCTACAGCCAACATAATACTAAATGGGGAAATACTTAAAGCTTTTTTACTAAAATCAGGAACAATATTGGAGTGTCCACTGTCCCCACTTTTATCTAATATAGTACTAGAAGTCTTGAGTATAGCAATAACACAAGAGACACTTAGAAAAGGGATAGAAATTGGAAAGAAGAGATCAAATTATCATTATTTGCAGATAATATAATTCTACACATTAAGTACCCTAAAGACTGTACCAGAAAACTGTAATAGCTGATACACACTGCTAGTAATGTAGCAGAATACAAAATAAATACACAGAAATCAGTAGCTTTCCTATGTACTAACAACAAACATATGGAAGATAAAATCAAGGAATTACTCCCATTCACAATTGCCTCAAAACTAACTAAATAAATAAATAAAGTGTCTTGGAATAAACCTAAACAAGGAAGTGAAGGATCTCAACAATGAATACTATAAAACACTCAAGCAAAATATTGCTAAAGACATTAGGAAATGGAAAAACATCCCATGTTCTTGGATTGGAAGAACCAATATTGTGAAAATGTCAATCTTACCAAAAGCAATCTACAAATTTAAGGCAATCCCCATTAAAATACAAATTGCAATCTTCACGGAAATAGAAAAAAAAAAAAAAACAAAACAATTGTAAAATTCATTTGGAAGCACAAAATACCTTGACTAGCCAAAACAATTTTGAGCAACAAAAATAAGACTGGCACAATCACCATACCCAATTTTAAGCTATATTGCAAAGCCATAGTGTTACAGTCATGTTTGCATTGCTGGAAGAAATCTCCTGACCAAGAGCAGATTAGAGCAGCAGGGAGGTTTATTTTGGCTTACAAACTAAAGGGGAAGCTCCACGATGGCAGAGGGAAATGATGGCATGAGCAGAGGGTGGACGTCACCCTCTGGCCAATATTATGTGGGCAATAGCAACAGGAGAGAGTGCCAAACACTGTCAAGGGAACACTGGCTATAATTCCCATAAGCCCAGCCCCAATAATGCTCTGCCTCCAGGAGATGTGAATTCCCAAATCTCTATCAGCTAGGCACCTAGCATTCAGAACACCTAAGTTTATGGGGGCACCTGAATCAAAACACCTCATTCTGCCTCTGGCCCCCAAAACTGATAACCATTCATGATATAAAGTGCAAAGCATTCAGTCCATTAGAAGTCCTCATATATTTTTCTTTTATCCCAATGATGTTCAAACATCCCCATAATCCAAGGTCTTTTAATTGAGCCATTATACCAAAAAAAAAAAATCCCCCCAGATTCCATAATTGCACAGAATAAGCATTCACACTGCAAAAGATGGCATGAGCATAGCAAAGAAATATTCAACCAACACAGGACTTAAACAGGACAAACATCGAACTCTGTAGCTCCAGGTCCAATAACTCTAGTCAGTGACAAGTCTCAAAGTCTGATAATACTAACCAGCAACAAGTCTCTGGAGTTCCAATTCCACCCCTCCAGCTAGGATACTCACAGTTCTAGAAAACTTCATCCGGGGCTGGCAGCTTTCCTTAACAGCCATCTTGTGGTCCCAGCATCTCCACCGGGTCTCCACTGCTACCCATGGTTAATACTCAGCTCCATCAGGTCTTCATGCAGGCATCCAGCAAACCTGCTTCCCACTGCCCATGAAGACCTTGTTGCAGATTCAATGACCCTCTCTTTCCTGCTTTTCTTATATCCATAATACCAGGTAGAGTGCCAATGTGTTAATCTGGGGGTGGGGGAATAAAGCAGACTTTGAAGAACAGGACGCTCCTTGAGTATTCAGGCCCCTTCAAAATAGTCTACATTCTTTCTGTTGTCCTAATGCAAATCAGCGGACCCAATGTCAATAGTTGTAATCTCTCATTTACAGCTGAGCAGGCAGTAGTTTCATCTAAACATTTCTTTTTTTTTTCTCTGTGTCATATTCCTCTTCTAACACCACTCCATTTCTATGCAATGCAACCCTGCACAACTTCTCAGGACAAGGACATAACAGCAAGCCTCTCACATAAACTGTGTCTAGCCCAGTATAGGCAAAGCCCTTTCTTGCCCTCACAAGCCAAATCTCACAGACCATAGTTCTTACTAAATTCAGGTCTTTCAACTCTGACCAGAATAGACCATCAAGCTGTACTTACAGCACTGTAAGGCATCTTTTAGGCCAAAGTTTCAAATCCTTCCACATCCCTCTTGAAAATCAGCTCCAAAAGCCCAAAGCCACACAGTCATGTGTCTAGCAGCAAATGACACCACTCCTTAGTACAAACTATGCTGTTGCAGTCAGGTTCACATTACTGGCAGAAATCACCTGACCAAGAGCAGCTTTGGGGGATAAATGGTTTATTTTGGCTTATAGACTTGAGAGGAAGCTCCATGATGGCAGGAGAAAATGATAGCATGAGTAGAGAGTGGACATCACTCCCTGGCCATCATAAGGTATACAACAGCAACAGGAGAGTGTGCCAAGCACTGGCAAGGGGACACTACCTATAATACCCCTAAGCCTGTCCCCAACAAGATACTGCCTCCAGGATATGTGAATTCCCAAATCTCCATCAGCTAGTAACCTTCCATTTAGGAAACCTAAGTTTATGGGGGACACCTGAATCAAACCACCACACATAGTAAGAAAAACAGCATGGCACATCATTGGAACATAACAGAGGACCCAGATATAAATCCAGGCAGCCCCAGCCATTTGATTTTTGACAAAAATGTGCACTGGAGAAAATACAGCCTGTTTAACAAATGGTGCTGAGAAAACTGGATGTGTGTGTGTGTGTGTGTGTGTGTGTGTGTGTGTGTGTGTGTGTGTGTGTGAAAATGGATCCTTATCTCTCTCTATGCACAAGAATCAAGTCTAAACAGATTGTCTTCCTTTCAGACATAAAACTCTGAAACTGCTAGAGGAAAAAGTAGGGAAAACCCTTCAACATATTGGCATAGGCAATGCCTTTCTGAATATAACCCCAGTCTCTTGGGAAATAAAACCACTAATCAACCACTGAGACCTCATGAAATTGCAAATCTTTTGTACAGCAAAGGACACTGTGAATAAAGCAAAGAGACAACCTACAGAATAGGAGAAAATCTTTGCCAGCTATACATCTGAAGGAGGATTAATATCTAGGATAAACAAAGAACTCAGAAAACTAAAATAAGAAATCAAACAAGCCAATTAAAAAATGAACTAAGGAAATAAATAGAGCATTCTCAAAGGAAGAAATACAGATGGCATATAATCATCTGAAACAATGTTCTACATCCTTAGCCATCAGGGAAATGCAAATTAAAACTACTTTGAGATTTCATCTCACTCATGTCACAAAGGCTATCATCAACATAACAAATGATAATAAATATTGGTGAGGATGTAGAAAAAGAGGAACACTTCTATACTGTTGTTGGGAATGTAATCTGGTACACCCATTGTGGAAATCAGTGTGGAGGTTCCTGAGACAGCTAAAAGATTTACCATATGTCCCAGCTATAGCACTACTAGGCTAAGGACTCTACTTCCTACTTTAGAGATACTTGCACAACCACGTTTACTGACACTCTATTCACAGTACTTAGGAAATGGAACCAGCCTATATGTCCTTCAACTGATGAGTAGATAATGAAGATGTGGTACATTTATACAATGGAGTTCTATTCCACAGTCAAGAAAAGTGAAATTATGAAATTTGCAGGGAAATGGATAGATCTGGGAAGGTTTATAGTAAGTGAGGTAACCCAGGTCCAGAAAGCCAAATGTCACATGTTCTCTCTCATGTCTGGATCCTGGCTACAAATGTTCAGACTTGTGTGTGAGTTGGAGTAAAATCAGTTGCAGAGGCCAGTAAACATAAAAATGGCTATAATGGAGGAGAATGGAGGACTTAAGGGGATGGTATTGTATTTATGTAAGTATATGAACAGTTTAATGGGGATGGAATGGCCTAAGTGAGGTAAAGGGAAGAGATTGAGTAAAAGAAGGGTGGGAAGAAGATTAATCAAAAATCAGGATATTGTATATAAGCCCTATTATCATCTACTTTTTAGATAATAGCACATCCAGAAGCCATAGACTGTTACTAGAAAAATAAAATCAGTACCAGGGATGGGAAACCTTCCAGTGAGTTGTTGGCCAGGAAGGTCTCTGATGTCCCTAAAACATTACAGGCTATTGCCAAGGCTCTTGGTTTGCCACCAGGAATAGATGGTAAGACCCTATTGATGAAGACTCTGCATACGTGGGCTGTAAGGTCACCAAGAAATAAAACTGGGGCTAAACTGAAAGCATCCTCAGTGTAGACCAGCTGACAGAAAGCTGGAAAGACCTGCACTGAATGCAGCCCTATGAGAGACAAAACTCATCAGTGGTGAAAACAGAACTCTTTATTTCCTTAGCCCATTTTCTAATTGTATTGTTTGCCCAGCCAGACCAAATGACTGAACAGGTGCAATAGTGACATGTAGGTTGGGAAAACCAACTACTCTGTAATTGGACTGGAGGCCAGCTCTATGGGAGGGAATACATGCCTGTACTGAAAACCTAATCAAATCTATGGTAAGGGAGGTCATGAGCTTTGAGAGTGTAACACCTGCTCCTGTCTGGCTAACTGCATATATTATTCTTACTAACCTACCCTGTAGGTACTTACTTAATGTTCACACCCATATATTAATGTTACTCTCACTTTTGGTTAGAGAATCTCCTCTTTTCAGATGGCAGTGACCACTGGGATGATTCAAAAGAAATGACAGATGAGTGTTAAGCACTAAAACATCTTTATCACACCTTCCAAGGCTCAGGTCCAGTGCAGAAGACATGGTGGAAAGAATGTAAGAACCAAAGGAAGGGTATGACTGCTTAAAATGCAATTTTCCAGACAGAAATTGGCCTCAATATCCATGACCTTGCAGCACCTAGCACTACCTTCTCAAGACCCTCAAAATTTGAGGAAAAGATAATGACGTCAAAATAAAAGAGGCAGTAATGAAGAGAGGGAGGTGATATGACCGATTGTGGATTTGTGAAGTGGAAAGTTGAAAAGGGGAGGAAATTATCATGGTTTATTGTCTGTAAGTATGTAAACTGTCAATAAAAAAGTTTAAAAAGATAGATAATTTGTTGTGAATTATTGATATTATTAATGAAAGATGGTAAAATATGATTCTGTATTGAACAGCAAGTTATTCTACATTGAAATGCCTACTATAACCAAGCATACTAACTGTATATTAAATATCATGCCTTATAACTTGTTCCCATTATTCTGAGTGAATCAAGTGTTGTTATATGTAAATACTTTTCCATAGTTTACTAAGGTGGTACATGGTATGACAGAGACACATTTTAATTTTAAATAAATTACTAAAATTAATTTGGGTCTAGCCTCGGGGCATCTTTCCTGTTGTCTCAGTGCAGAGCAGTTGACTTATCCTCTATGGGGGTAATCTGTTTAGCAATTACCAGCTGAAGCGGATGTAGTCTCTGGGCTTTGAACTTTTCATTTGGTTACATTTTTTTTTCTGCATGGAACTTTAAACTTCAGATATTTTTCTGCTGTGTATTTTCCTCTTTCATTGTAGACTTGAATCAGGGCAGAAAGAGATACCATACAACAGAGCCAATAGATTCCTGTCTTAAAATTTCCCTCCACCAAATACATTAGTTCATTATTTTAAACTTCAAGTTAATTCAAGTTCTCAGAACATTCACAACTTGCACAGAATGCTGGTACTTTCTTTGCCAGAATATCAAACAAATTGTACATAGCCCAGTTCCTGAAAAAAGCTCCTTCCCCTTTCTGAAACCTCATAAACCAAGCCTACATTTTGTGGCTCGTTAAGTTCAGTAAACAGCATTGTAAGACTTCTGTAGATCAAAGTAGCAAATCCTTCCACTATTCCTCCTGCAAACCATTTCCAAAAGACTAAGAATCACATAGTCAGGTGTGTCACAATTTTGACACTTCTTTGTACCAACTCTCTGCAACAATCAACTTCTTTTAGTAAATATGTATTAATGTTAAAACAATGATTTGAAATAACCAGTACCAGAATCAGAGGGGAGTCAAGAATGCCCCTGCTCCCAGTAAGCAAGCAAATAAACCTGGAACTCACTTATTTGGCCAGACTGGCTAGCCAGTGAGACCTAGAGATTCTACTGTCTCTGCGTCCTCAGAACTGATGTTATAATTTACCACACTCAGATTTTTTTTTCTTTTCTTTATTAAGCTTCTTTTCTCTATTATTTATTTGTGTGGATACATGTGTTGGTACCATCATTTCCATACTCCCTACCCTCATTGCTGATATTCACCATGGGTTTGTGGGTTAGGCATTGTGAGAACAGCAGTCAGTATATTATCCCTCACCCTGTGGCTGTAACACTCTTTCCACACCCTTTTCTACAAAATTCCCTGAATCATAGTGGGTGTTTTTTTTTTTAATTTTTATTTATTTATGACAGTCAGAGAGAAAGGGAGAGAGAAAGAATACACGCACCAGGGTTTCCAACCACTGCAAACCAACTCCAGATGCATGTGCCTCCTTGTGCATCTCGCTAACCTGGATGCTGGGGAATTGAACCTGGCTCCTTTGGCTTTTCAGGCAAGGTCTTTAACTGCTAAGCCATTCCTCCATCCCAGGTGTGTGTGTGTGTGTGTGTGTGTGTGTGTGTGTGTGTGTGTGTGTTTCCTTCGGTCACTTTTTGTTCTTTTGTTTGTTTGTTTGTTTGTTTGTTTGTTTGTTTTCAAGGTAGGGTCTCACTCTAGCTCAAGCTGACCTGAAATTCACTATGTAGTCTCAGGGTGGCCTTGAACTCACAGCAATCCTCCCATCTCTGCCTCCCAATGCGTGAGTTATAGCCATGCCCCGCTTGTAATTTTCTTCTTTATTAAGTAGAAATTTTGTATGGACGCAACATATATTGGTACTATCATTTCCTGCCTCCCTATCCCACTCCACTGAGGGCTGTTCTTAGTGGAATTGTTAGTATTTACCATGTAGTGGTAGGTTATGAGTTGCAAGAGCAGCAGTTTGTCATTGCAGATAGGGATATGTCTCTTACATTCTTTCTGCTCCCTCTCCTGCAAACTTCCCTGAGCTTTGATGGGTGTGCTTTAATTCTACTTTAATGTAGAGTTCTCAGCAGCTTCTGGATTTCTGCTTTGGTGCATTTTAGTATCTTCAGTGTCTGTCTGCATCAGCTTGGCCCAGGTTATCAGGCTGCTTGTGGAAGCAGCATCTTTGCTCATATTGCCAGTTCCTCTGTGGTTTCATGTGGGCCCTGGCTGCTGTGTGAAGGGTGATTCATCTTCTTTCAGGAAGTCAGCTATACATTCTTGTCTTGTTGGTAGATTATGGCTATCCTAGTTTCTCACTGTTCTCTGAAAAAGAAAACCAGATTCTCCAACTGAGAGTGAGATCAGCATAGGTTCAAGGGGATAAGCATTGTTAATTTAGAGAGATTTTGATGGTTATATCCTCATTTTGGGATGAAGGCTAACTGGAGGTTCTCACTGATGTCCATTATCTTGGACTGCATAGGGTTATGACTTGGTCCCTAGTTCCTGTAATGGTTTCCTTTCCACAGAGCAGATCTCATAGCCAGTCAAAGAGCTATTGATTGCCCACCTAGGCTGTGTGCCACTATTGCACAGGTGTGTACATCTTCTCAGGTTGCTTGTTTTCATATAGCAGTGTCCCCTGTTTGTTTATTACATTGTTGGCTATTTTCTCCCAGGAGCACATGTAGTACTTTTCAGCATTATACAGGCTAGCCAATTGGGAACTGGCTTCCTTTTACATTCAACTGGATCTCACAATGCTTCGCATCTACAGCATATGGTGCCTTGTACAATAGGGTCTTCCCTTTTACCTCAAGGGGGTAATCAAGTGCTCTGACAGGAACCTGTCTTATTTTGGGGACCTTGTAGGCAGTTCAAATCAACAGCTCGATATGGACTGTAACCAATTTTTGGTAATAGGAGTTGCAAGCCAGAGTCAAAGGATTTAGGGTTAGGTTTTATTCCACCATATCCAGGGCCTTCTTACAAGGCAATCCCTGCATGCTTTCATTGAGGATTATATCTTTTAGTCCACTATCCAGGAAGAAGGTAACTATGGTACCAATTCCTTTTAGATTTTTTTTTTTTGTATATCTCCCCCCTCCCTCCTGTTCTCCATCCCACAAACCTTCCCATCCCTCTTTTCTGTCCCTCGACTTGTCTGTCAGGTATGTCTGCAACTCTAGCTGTTCCAGTTTAGGAACTGCAAATAAGGGGGTGCACGTGATGTTTGTTTTTCTGTGCTTTTGTGAGTTCACTTACTATGACCTGTTCCAAGCTCACCCACTTTACTACAAATTTCATTATGTCATTTTCCTTACTGCTGAATAATAGTCCATTGTGTATATATACCACATCTTGATTATTCATTCATCAAATGTTGGACATTTGGGTTGATTCCAGTTTGTAGCTATTGTGAACTTAGCAGCTATTAACATAGTTGAGCAAATATCTCTGCAGTGAAAGATGGAGCATTTAGAGTAAATGTCCAGTACAGGAATGGATGGGTCCATTAGTAGCTCAATTTTCACCTTTCTTCAGGAGTCTCAATATTGATTTGCAGAGTAGTTAGACAAGTTTGCACTGCACTACCACCATCAGTGAATGAAGGTGTCTATTTCCTTGCATCCACACCAACATTTATTGTCATTTGACTTTGGTTAGTCTTATTCCAAGGTATTTGGGTTTTTATGGCTATTGAAAATGGAACAGCCTCACTGATTTCCTTCTCTATATATTTGTCCTTTGCATATAAGAATGCTACTGATTTTTGTGCTTTGATTTTATATACTGAAATTTTCTGAAATAATTTCTCACCTTTAGAAATTTT